>NW_003314272.1:2761739-2836420 GCF_000143415.4 Selaginella moellendorffii
TTGGGGCAAAGTCAACATTTGCTCTTCTTTAGCATACAGGCTAGGATTACCTTAGTTTTCCAAACACCTTTGTCAAGGGTTTGGTATGCTCCTCTACCATTTTGCTATAGATCAAAATGTTGTTAATATCCACAAAGTAATCCAGATAAGGTACAAAGATGTGGTTCATCAATGCCAAAAATGTTGCCGGCACATTGTATAGCCCAAAGGGCATCACCAAAAACTCAAAGCTCCCATACCTTGTTCGACAGGTTGTCTTCTTGACATCTTCCTCTACTACCCTGATTTTATAGTATCCTAACCTTAGGTCAATCCTCAAGAAGTATTTTGCATTTCCCAACCTATCGAACAGGTCCTCAATCCTTGGCAAAGGGTACTTATTCTTCTTTGTATACTTGTTGAGCAACCGGTAGTCTATGCATATGTGTATAGATCCATCTTTCTTTTTTACAAATAACATCGGCGCCCCATATGGCGACTTGCTCAACCTAACATACCCTTTGTCCACCAACTCTTCTAGTTGGCGCTTGAGCTCCTTGAGTTCCTTTTCATTCAAACGATAGGGGGACGAACCACCACCTCAACACCCTCGACCAGCTCAATTTTATGGTCTATCATTCGTGCGGGGGGCAACCCTGCTGGTAGCTCCTCTGGCATGGTATCCTAGAATTGGTCCAACACCCACTAGATCATTAACGGTACTTCTTCCATTCCCATCTTTTTGTCACTCTTCACCGAGAGTAAGCACAAAAATGCTACCTTGGTTCCTTTAGTGAGTTGTCCTCTCGTGGACACCAGGTTTAGGCAGGAATCTTTGGCCTTGCATTGCCCTACCTTTACATCCTGGGCCCTCACCTTGGATCTTCTTCCTTGGGCATTCGCTAGTACCACAAGGTTCTTACCTTGTCCATGCAAGGCTACCACAAACTGATTGAACCAATCCATCCCAAAGATTATGTCAAATCCCGCCATGCCCAACACGGTAAAATCCATGTCTACTTTCCATGTCCCTATGTCAACTCTCACTTGTCGAAGTACTTCATCAGTGCTTTGGCTACCTTGAACAAACTCTATAATCCTTGGTTCGCCCAGCCGCTACACCGTTAGTCTGACTTGCCGGACTATGTTTACAGCCACAAAATTATCCAAAGCACCCATGTCAATAAATATCTTAACAAAACTACCTCTAAGCTTCCCTTGGAGAGCTAGTAGATGTTGCGAATGACTCTCTACCAAAGTTGCTCGTGTAATAAGTAACTTTGAGTTATGGACTGGATCACGTACCTCATTTTGGATTTCACCCGACTTAATTGCCATATTGGCTTTGGCCTTCTTCAGGTAGGGTCTCTCAAGAAGTGTCCCGCTTCACCGCAGTTGTAGCATATGTTGTTTCCCACGTTACTAGTCGACTTGCCCTTTTTATCCGTGGGTTTGTTTTGTTTTGCTTGACTCCCCCACGTACTCACTTGCTAGCCACCGGATCTACCTTTCCAGAACCCCGAGGACTCATTCTTAGAGAAACTCTTCTTGAATTTCCCTTTGCTATATATTCCCCTTGGTTTGGCCCCTTTGCTAAACGTGGACCCCGACTATCATGTTCCCCTTTGGCAGGTTATCATTGAAATGCACCTTGATAGCCGCATCCAACGCTTCCTTGTAGTTGGGCAAGTTCTAATGCATCACCTTGCCACGAGCCCAGGTTTGCAAACCTAATATGAAGGCATGAAATGCATCCATATCACCCATATTTGTGACCAGTATCCTCTTTGCCATAAACCCATTCACATACTTTTGAATGGTTTCAGTCTGCTTTAGCCTACTCAGCTCATCTCTTAGGTGTAGAGTAGCATTCGGAGGAACGTATGTCGCACGGATCCTTGCCTTCATCATTTCCTAAGTGGACACCGGTCCTTTGTTGGCCTTCATCGTTTACCACCAAGACTTGGCATTATCTGCCAAGTATAGTTTTGCATATGGGACCTTCTCTGAGCTCGGTAACTGCAACGCTCGGAAGTAGTCCTCCATATCATAAAACCAATCCTCCACCTTATAATTATTCACTCCCTTGAAGACCGGTGGGGGCTTTGGTTTGTACTTTGGAACTACTTAAGGGACTGATTCCACTTCGGTCTATTCAATCTTGTTTGGTTCTACCTCAGTCCCTACTGAAGGGTCCGCACCTTCTGTGCTGCCAGCATCCGTAATCTTTTGCTTTTTCTTCTGCTTCTCGTCACGCTTTAGCTTGTGTACCAGAGTCTCCAGCAGGGCATTAATTTGTGCCAATTGTCCTTCTAGAACGTCCAATCGAGCTTTGTACAACTAAACCTCGCCACCGGACTCCTGTTTAGAAGTTTCTTCACTAGAGTCCTTCTCATGCAAGGAGTCCTCATCCATAGCCTCTTGTTTCACCGGAGGCTCCAGCTCTGGCGGGGATTCCATCTTTGCCTTGGTTCATTTATGCCCTGCCTTTGCCATCTCCCAGCAATCTGCCTCTATCCTTCGCTAGAACTGAGGAAAAGGCTCCAATACTAAATTGTAAGCCACAAATTTTTTCCTTTCCAACTTGCCAGCTTACCTCGTTTATCTGACTAACACTGCCTTGGCTTTAGCTAAGTTCCCTCGCCAAGGTTCCCGCCTATGGTACAAGCTCCTACTTGGTCCTACTTGGTTTCAGCTACTCACTACATGAGCAACAGAGCGTTAGCCATCTATCCACGGATTCCCAAATCTCTCCCAATCCCCCTCCCCAGGTTAGACTAAACTTAAGGTTTGGTTACACTTCCCGCAAGCACAAACAACCAAGCATACCAAGCCTCCAGGTTCCTAACATCTCTTGGTACCACAAGACTTGATCATAGGACCCTCTAAATCCCAAGTCTTGGGTGCAACACATGCTTCGGGACGCCAGGGCAAAACACCATGGCTTAACAGCCCGGTATAGGTACCTCTACCCCCCCACGTCCATCCTGAAGGGAAGGCCCGAGCCCCTAAGAAGGGTAAGGACCAATGAGCCACAAGGTACTCAAATGGGGCACCACTCCACATGAACCGAGAGCACTGCAATTGGTTTCTCTTTCAGGAGTGGGAGTTGCTCTTGAGCACTTCTTTGGGTGGCCTCTCCGGCACCACCCAAGTCCATGCTCACTCCCACCCAAGGCCCCTTGGCCCCAGTCTCAACCTCAAGTCAGTTTGGAAGCACCACTAAAGAGTTCTTTCAAGATTGGTTCCTGAACCTCACTATCTCGGACTCGATCTCGGACCCGACTTCGGACTCGGTCTCGAACTCGACTTCAGACTCAGTTTCGGACTCGATCTTGGACTCAATCTCGGACTCGATCTCGGACCCGACTTCGGACTCGGTCTCGAACTCGACTTCAGACTTGGTTTCGGACTCGATCTTGGACCCGGTCTCAGACTCGACTTCAGACTCGACCTCGGACTTGGTCTCGGACCCGGTCTCGGATCTCGGACTCTGTCTCGAACTCGATCTCGAACTTGGTCTCTGAGTCAGCCTCAGACTCGATCCCGGACTCTATCTCAAAATCGGTCTCAGAGTCGGTCTTGGACTCGATCTCAGACTCGGTCCCATCCGATGAACTATTTGTCATTTTGGTCATGCTTTCAGGGATCCTTTAGCCTACAACACCTCGGGGAGTTGGTTCCTTACAATTACAAGGAAGCATTAGATATAGCTATTAAGGTGCATTTCAATGATAACCTGTGAAAGGGGAACACAACAGGGTTGAGGTCCACATTCAGCAAAGGAGTCAAACCAAGGAAGACATATAGTAAAGGGAAATTCAAGAAGAGTTTCTTTAAGAATGAGTCCTTAAGCTTTTAGAAAGGCAAACCCAGTGGCTAGTGAGCAAATACATAAAGGAGTCAAGCGAAAAGGGACAAACCCACAGATAAGAAAGTCAAGTTAGTTAGTAGCGTGGGAAACAACATATACTTCAACTGCATTGAAGCAAGACATTTTTCAAGAGAATATCCCTACCTGAAGAAGGCCAGAATCAATATGGTTATTAAGTCGGGTGAATTCAAACTGAGGTATGTGATCTAGTCCCTAACTCAAAGTTACTCATTACATGAGCAACTTTGGTAGAAGGTAAACTAATTAGCACGCTAAAGGTAAGCTAAGTAGCATAGGTTAGCAAGGTCAACCAACGACTCCCCGAAGCAAGTGTTGAACCCAAAATTTAAGATTTAAAAGGTTCTATGATTAAGTCTTGTTGTACCAAGTGATATTAGAAACCTAAAGGTTTGGTGTGTTTGGCTGCTTATGCTTGCAAGGAGTGTAGCCAAATTTTTAAGTTTAATCTAACCTAGGGAGGGGGATTGGGAGAAATTTAGGAAATCTGTGGATGGATAGGTAACGCTTTATTACTTATGCAGTGAATAGTTAAAAGTAAGTAGGACCAAGTAGGGGCTAGTATAATAGGTGGGAACTTTAGTGAGGGAACTTAACTAAAGCTAAAGCCATGATGGTCAAATAAACAAGGTAAGCTAGCAAATTGGAAATAAAAAATTTATAGCTTACAATTTGGTATTGGAGCCTTTGCCTCAGTTTTAGTGAAGGATAAAGGCAGATTGTGTCAAAAACCCAAGTGATATACTCTTTATTTGATAATAGCATGGCAAAAGAAGAAATTATAAAAGAAATTAAAATTAAATAATAAATCTAATAGTTATATTTTAGATCTAGCAAAAAGCTATATCAAATCTAGAGAAGCAAAAAGGAATGATAGAACAAATACAAAAACATAATCCCACACTAGTAAATGTTGCCAAAAATCTTTACCCTCCATAAACAAATTGTAATACCATTTAAGTCCATTAGTATAAGTGTTTGGGATATGGGAATAGGTATTTTAATTAGGGTTTAGACCCTTGCTATGTATAAAAATAGATGAATTATATTTAGTCTAAATGGACAATCTATATCTTATAATAGTATATTGCTTTTATATATATATATATATATATATATATATATATATATATATATATATATATATATATATATATATATATATATTTATTTATTTATTTATTTGTTTGTTTTTTTGTTTGTTTGTATGTGTGTGGCTATGATATTGTATACTAATATTAGCATAGTGGGATTTTAATAACTGTTAGATTGATTTTAATTTAGACCACTCACTTCTATATATAAATTAGTGTTTTTGGGCTAATTAATATGCATATTTTTGTATTTCAATTTTATATTCCATACACTCACATTAGTGGAGGTAGAGAGCATCTTTAATTTTCTTTGAGGAGTGCTTGGATTTGGGATTTATTTTAGATTTAATTTTTATATTATTTAAATCTCACTTTCTTTATAGCTTTTTCAATTTCTTCTTATTTGTATTTTTTTACTTGTTTGTTCATCTTCATGGCAGCTTCCTCCTTTAACTATAGAGTAATAATTAGTGCAATAGTTCGATGTTATGTGGTTGTAATTAAATAATCAAACTCAGTTGATAGCAATATTTATAGTATGTACTCTTACTACCAATCCACATATTCGGCTAGAGTTTTTCTATAAGAATCCTAAGAATGATGTATATCATTTCGACTAGATATGAGGATTGGTAATAAGTGCACAAAGAATTATACCATATGCCATAAATGCTACTATCAATTGAGTTTAATTGTTCAACTACAACTAGAGCAATTACACCAACTATTACTCTAAAGTTAAAGAAGGAGGAAGTTCCATATAAAGATGAACAAAAAGCTAAAAAAAAGCAAGAAAAAAAGCTATAAAGACAGTGAGATTTAGACAATGCAAACGTTAAATTTAAACCAAGATCCCAAATCGAAGCACTCATTATAGACAATCAAAGATGCCCCTCTTCTCCACTAATGGGAATGCATATTAATTAACCTTAAAACCTTAGATTATATATAGGAATAAGTGGTTCAGATTGAAACTAATCTAATAATTATGGTTGGGCACTAAAGAACCTCAAGAGAAGACATAATATAATCTAAAGAGACTAGATCTTTATGTTTTAGTGCCAGATCATAACACTCTTTAATCCTATTTTCAAGATGACAACCACAAACAACTAACTTTTTGCAACTAGATACCAAATATAACAACTTTAGCTTAACGTAAAAACCTTAGATTATATATAAAAACAAGTAGTTCAGATTGAAGCTAATCTAAAATCCCACTATGCTAATATTAGAGACTAAGGGAATCTTAAGATTAAAGTTAATCCATGACTTATTTTACAGAGATTAATCACAACTAATCAAGGGCTTTTGGGGATACAGTGGAACTGTGAGCAGTGACATAGAGGGGCTTAAGGGTGGTTGAGTGGTGATCTGTTGTACATCAGTGTGATAATTCTTCATTAAGTTCTAACAACTGGTATTAGAAGGGATTCTTTTACGTTAGTAGAACCCATCTTAAACTCCACAGAATCGACGTCCATCTTAACCTCCACAGAACCAACTTCACTCTTAACGGCAAAATTGACAACATCAAAGCACAAGTTAATGTTGCAAGAGTGACTGGGCTTCTTCTGGAGGTAGCAAGGAAGACAGTAGCTCGGCCTGCTCAAGTGTGTCGACCAAGGCTGCTCACGCTCATTCAACGCTTTGTTGTACCGGGGCCCCTATAGACCAGAGCTTCCTCAAAGTCTCAGTTTGAGCACCACCTTTCTTTGATACATCACTGATCATTCCTGTTGAATCAGCTTCGCAACCATCACTTCCTCAGGTGTCCATTCCAACACGGTGTCCCCAATGATTAATCTCAACATGTATGAGGGCAGCCTCCAAACAACGTGGAAGCTGAAAGGGCGGGGTGATCTCATAGTCTGCCAACCGCATATTTCTGTGTTGGGAAATTGCACTTCTTGTCACTGCAGTTCTTTCGTAGATACCGGAGACTGGCATTCAGTTTGGATAGTACCACTTTGTCGCACCCGGACACAATAAGTAGACCGGCAGTCCATGGCCATTCTGAACGTTGCGAATCACTCCCGCTCTTGCATAGGCTGCAGCTTGAATGATCCCATTCGTTGTGCAATTGTACAGAGCAACACGGCTTGAGACCCGGATGATTCTTCGTCATCTGAGGCGTCGTCGCCCAGAGTTTGATCAGCTATGTAGGGTGCCATTGTAAACCCCTGGTTGTAAGCTTTTGGCGAAGACGCTACCCCAACACACCCCTTGATGAACTTGTTCTTCTCGTACTCCCTCCATTCCTTATCCGTTCACAAACATTTCAGGAAGTCCCAAAGCCATGAACTGGATTTGCCTGATGTTTTCCCCCCTGTTGTTGTCAAACAATCTGAAAAAGACGATATTACAAAATTCTAGAAACGGCGTACTCAGCAATGATCATGTCGATGGTCGCCTGGGGCATCTTTCCGCCAGCAAACCTGTGTCCACCACCTCGTTGAAATGTCCTCGGATCACATCCACAAAGGGCTCGCGGCAATAGTAGATCAGAATCCCGTCCGCATTTCCCTGCTATCAACCAAGCTCCCAAGAGTGAGCTCTCTCTTCTCGCTCGCTCGCCGTGTGTGTGTGTGTGAAAGTTCTGGGTCACATGACACAGCATATTAATATGTCATTGCCATAATTGGAGATATTAGGCAATACATTTAGCAGCCTGCTTGGAACGAAGTTTGCCCTAGCAAGTTGGTGGAGCTTGTAAATGTGTTTGTTTTGAGATTGTGAGTAGTCATCATTTTGTACCACTCTTTTCCAAGTCTTATGCAAAGCTGACGCGATTGCTCATGAGGTTTCCTTGACTTCTTGGATGCAACCATAAAAAAAACTCATACGAACCAAAACTTTAGGCCTTTATTGACGACAAACTTTCCTTGACGCCGTGATTTCTTTTCGGGATCTTTTTCTTTACCTCCGGTCTGTACAAAAGAGAAGTGCCATCGCTCTACCAATTCTCTTTGGTCATCTTCTTCTTTTCGATGATAAATTTGCCTTCTTTGTACTTCTCCCTCTCCTCGTAGGCTGTATCCTGGAAGTCCATGTGAGAAAAAAAAAAAAAAGAAGAAGAAAAAACCACAAAAAAAAGAGAAAAAACGCCAAGCTTTGTAAAAAAAGCAGAAGGAAAAAAGATAAAAGACTCACATATTTCCAGCCAAGAACTTGCTGGCAGCAAATACAATAGATATCGTTCACCGTGTGTAAGCCCGTAATGAGATTGCGCTCCTCCTTGGGCCCAAGAAACACATTCACCCTGTTACCACTCAGTCAATCCAACAGTACTGAAAGGGCAAAGAAGAAAGGGCACAAACAAAGAAAAAATCCATCAATCCAGTCTTCCAATTCCAATCCAATGCAATGCAACCCAACCCAAAACAAAATGCACTAGAATCGCCCACTTACACTTTGTTAAAGAGATAGGCGCGACCGTATCGGCCATGGAATTGCTTGGACACGACTTCCTCGTGATCGGCGGCGTGGGCGTGGCAATTGCTGCAACAGTAGATTCGATTGCCCGACAGGTACTCCTGGATTATCTGCCCCATGCGCCAGGGAACCTCCTCTCCTCCTCTTGCCCTAGCGCGCCCAGCCACGAACCCTACATCTAGTGAAACACCACAAACACAGGAAAACTAACCGATACACAAGAACGACTTTTACTTCACTCCACATATAATCAAAGAACAAATATAATATAATGTATATATCAATCATATCGTGAAATTCTCCACTCATTCATTGCTCTTACAGAAATCGTTTGTTCTTCCCCAAATTCCAACTCCGGGTCCAATTAAGTTCGTAAACTTGACTGAATGCAATCGACTGTATTTACCTGAGCACGAAACTTAGACCTGAAAGAAAAGAAAGAGGAGCTTACCAGTAAGTATAATACCGCAATGAACAAGGCAAGGAACCACACGCGACGATACCGCCAGCGCGTGATCAATCCTTTGCCTTCACAAGTAGAGAAGCTTTTCCCTCAATATGCGCTCTGCGCTTTCGCCAGTGAGCTGCAGAAACGATTGAACAAAACGTAGAACAACAAGCACAAAAAGCATACCTGCGAGGTTTATTTTGCCTTTCTTCAGATGGCAAGCCTGCGCAGCGAGTATAAAAGCTGAGACTCTCTCAACTCCGGGCACTTGAATGCTTACCTGAAGCTTCAGAAGGCGGCCTCCACATGTTATTCGATCCATGCTCCCTACTCAAGAAGCACTGGCGTCAGATCACCGTGTCCTAACGAGTAAGATCCTACCTAGACGGCTGGAACACTGGCTGAGAAGATGGCTGCGCAAAATACATTCCTGGTGACGTGCTGTCCACAGCAATGTAAGGTGACATGAAACCGGTGCCTAACCCATTCCCTCCTCCAGCCAGAACTGGCACCCTGTATCGCAAAGAGAGAAAAAAATGTAAGCTGAGAGTACACTAACAACAAAAAGAGCATACCAAGCTATCTCGGAATTCCCATATCCATAAAGAGGTTGCCCCGAGAGTGGCATCATGCTTGGAACCATCACCCCTCCTTGAGACTGGTTACCATACTGAAGAACTGATCAGCCAAGACACCGGGAGATAAGTAGTCTCTTCAACAAAAAAAATCGCATAGAACTTACGTGGGCTCAAAACTTGGGGCGGAGAAAAGGTGTTGTCTCGAGCAGGAGCGCCGCCATACACGAGGGAACTCTTTCCAGACGAAGCAGTCCTGCCACCTCTTCCACCGCCACCAACAGCCGCTCCAGAGTCGTTCGCACTGACGAGAGGATTTCCCCGCAGACTAGACGTCGAAGAGTGAAACTCCTGAGAGTGTTGCGCCTGGGCTGGCTGCTGGATTATCCTACTCGTAGAAGCCTGAGACTGAGCCACTGCCTTGCCTTTCCCAGCTGCTGATCCTGTTACTGACCGGCCTTTATAAAAATGCGAGTCCGCGGCTTTGGAGGCGTGCCTCGAAGACGTGGGTGCTTGCGCCGAGAATAAGGAGCTTGAGGCTTCGGCCGTGTCGGTTTTCCCGTGGGGGAGCTTCGGTACAAAGACGGACGAGCTCGCGGTCAGCTTCCTTAGGCCGTTTCCGATAACTCTCTTGCTGCTTTCCTGATGCCCCGCGTCTTGCACCCCTGACGCCCCGGTTGGGAAGAATGGCGGCGAGGACGAGCTCAGGCTGGAAGCGCCAACTTGCTTCTTAGCGACATACTGACTGCCCAGCTCCCTACAACACAGAACAGTGCCGATATTCAGTAGCTCCAAAGAAGTTGTCCTTTAGAGTTCATTGCTTAGCTAGAGCAAAAAGAAAAATCCCACACCAGGCTTACACTCGATATGAATGCGTCAGGCAAGCAGGAAAACCAAAACACCAGAGGAAGAGAGTGCCACCACTACTTGTTAGCAAGAGGAGCCGCGTCTTCGTGGTCCTTCTTTGCTCCTCGGCCTTTCACAGAGACGCGCTGCGTAAGCACAGGGCCGTTCTCCTCGGTGGGATTGGCAAGCCGGCCTCTTCCACGGCCTCGGCCTCTTCCTCTTCCGCGGCCTTGGCCTCTTCCTCTTCGCCGTAAGTTCTGACATAAACCAGAGCTCATTCCGGAAGGAGAAGAAACTAGAAAACCAACCTCTTGTGCTCCCAGTGTAAGCTCCTCGAACATGTCATGGACCCAAGGCTTCTCATCTTTCGCCTCCCAGAGCCTCCTTCCCCCCATTCCACGCCTAAATAAAAAGATTTCTAGAGACAAGCTCGATAAAAAAGGAGAAACCATCACAGACCTGGGTCTCGCTCCACCACTGTCCCGGAATCGATCGTCATGCATGTAGAATGCGCCATTCGTGGGAACCATAAATGGCTCAGCCTCCTTCTTCTCATCGCCCGCCGCGCCTCCTTCGCCAGAATCCTTGCGGGCCAAGTCATTCCCATCCTTACCCAGCTGCTGGCGCCCATCGAACGACTCGTCAATGAACTCTTCGGCCTCCTCCTCATCCAGCCAAGCCCCATCCCCAGCCCCAGCTTCTTCCTCGTCCTCCTCATCGTCCTCGTCGCTCGCCTCGCGGCGCCGCAGCGCCAATGCCAGCGTACCCTCGCTCACATCGCTGTCGTAATCGCTGCTGTTGTTGGGAGAGGCCTCCGCTCCCTCTGCCGCCGCTGGAATCGCGCCGCCGGCGAAGAACCCTAGCGTTGCAGTCGCCTCCGCCATTGCTGCGCGCTTCCTCCCTAGGGCAAAAATAAATCGAGAGGTCAAGGCGGATATTCGGATGCCATGGCGCCGGCATATTCGAAAATGTAGGGCTCTTTCGAAATCTAGGGCTCTAGCGCGGCAAAAACGTGTTTGCGAGCAGGACGTAAGTTCCCGCGCTGGCGGGATCCTGTTCTAGGGCTCGCTGCGTCGCTCGCGCCCCGCGCTCCACATCCCTGTGGATCCGGCACGCATTGAGCAGTGCGCTCCACGAGGCTTGGTTGGGCACAAAGGGCATTCTTTCAATCAGCTCCTCGGCGGCGGCCAATTCCCCGGCGCGGCCTAGAACAGCGATCAAGCACGAGAAATGCTCGCGCCACGCCGCCAATCCGTGCTCACTCATCACCCGGAAGAACTCCCGCGCCTCCTTGACGCGCCCCAAGTGGCTGCAAACGAAGAGGAGGCTCAGGAAGAGCACCTCGTTTGGCAAGGCCGCTTCCATGCCCATCAATCGCAGCAATCCCAGCGCCTCGCCGCTGGATCCAAACTGCGCCGCGGCGGTGATCATCCCCGACCACGAGACCGGATCGCGATCGGGCATGGTGTCAAACACCGCCTTGGCCTCGCTCACGTATCCATTCCGCGCATACGTGGTGACCATCGCGCTCCATGGCACGCAATTGTCCTTGGGCATTCGATCGAACAGGTGCTTCGCGGCGCCCAGCTCCAAGAACTGCCCGTACGCCACCACCATCGCCAGCGTTGTCACGGAGTTCTTGCACAGCATCGTGTCGTACACCCTCTTCGTCCCCTCCAGGTCGCCATTCCGTGCAAACCCCATGAGCAGAGCCGTACAGGCCACGACGTCGTGCTCCGGCATCTGGTCGAAGATGCTCTTGGCCAGCTCCAGGTTCGAGGCCCGAGAGTGGAGGTTTATCAGGGCCGTCCACGTCAGCACGTCTCGCCTGGGCATCCGCTCGACCAGCTCCACCGCGCCGTGAACATCGCCGTCGATCACGCACGCCTGGACGATCGAGTTCCAGGAGATGATCGTGCGCTCCGGCATGGAATCGAAGAGCTCGCGCGCGTCGCCCAGCTCCCCATTCTCGCCGTGGGCGGCGATCATTGCGTTGATCATCACCACGTCGTGCTCCGGCACCGCCCCATCGAAGATCGCCCGCGCTGCTGCGGTGTCGAGCCGCGCCGCCAGCGCCTGGATCATCGAGTTCCACGCCACGGTGTTCCACTCGGGCATCAAATCGAAGCACCGCTTGGCGCTGTCGAAGAATCGCCCGTGCTGCTGCGCGAAGGCCGACAGCATCGTCGCCCACGTCACCATGTCCCGGCGCGGCATACTGTCAAACAGCGACTTGGCGCCCTCCACGTGGCCGCTGTCCGCGAAAGCTGCCAGCATGGCATTCCACGTCACCAGGTGGCGCTCCGGCATTTTGTCGAACAGGGCCTTGGCGCCCTCGAGGTCGCCACCCTGCGACATCGCCGCGATCATGGCCGTGCATGCTACCTCGTCCACGAGGGGCATCGCGCGGAATATCCGCGTCGCGGTCGCGTGGTCCCCTGCCGCCGCGATCACTGTCGCCGACGACACCACGTCCCGCGCGGGCATCCGACGGTAGAGATCCGCCGCCGCGTCAATCTGGCCGTTGGTGCAACACGCTGCGATCATCGTGGTCCATGACGTGAGGTTTTTCTCTGGAATGGATTCGAACACTTGCCACGCCTCTGCTAGATGCCCCGCTTGGGCATAAGCATGGAGAAGGGAATTCCAAGACACGGTGTTTTTCTGGGGTAGGGTATCAAAAAACGCTTTTGCTTGATCTACTAAGTGGCCTTGTGTGTATGCTCTGATCATCGCAGTGAAAGACACAACGTCCCACTCGGGCATATCATCAAACAGTAGCTTCGCTTGATCGAAATCGCCACCCTCGGCATAAGCAGATATCATGCAGTTGCGCGAGATCAAATCCCTCTCGGGCATCTCGTCAAACATCAGCCGAGCGCCACGCAAATCCCCGGACTGGGCGCGCGCGCGCATCACGGCAGTCCAAGCGATTGGGTTCCAGGAGGGCATTCGATCCAGTAGCGCTTTCGCCCCTTCGACTTCGCCATTGCAAGCGTAGCCCGAGATCAACGCGCACCACGAAACAAAATTCCGACAGGGCATCCGATCAAAGTGTAGCTTCGCCTGCTCCAGATGCCCATTCTGGGCATATGCTGCTATGATAAAGTTCCAGGAAAAAACATTGGGCCTGTGGATCTGGTGGAAGACACGGCGCGCGTCTTCGCTCCTCCCGCACTTGCCATACATCTGGATGAGGAGATTGGCGAGAAATGTGTCGCTGGTGGCAAGCCCAGCTCGATCGATCCGAGAGTGGAGCCGGCGGCCAAGCGCCAAGTCCTTGGATTCGCAGCAGCGCTTGAGAGCCGACCCAAAATCCTCCGAGGGTGGCGCGCATGACACCATGTCATGTCAATCTCGTGCTTGACATTACGTTTTCTTTTCCTCTTTCCACCCACGATCCTTGCGCGACCTCATGATCGTCTCCGTGGACACCATCGCGGCGGTCGTCCAGGAAGCTTCCAAGCAGTGGCACGTGGCGCCCGTCGCGAAGCTGCCTGGAAGCAGCACCTCCGTCGGATATTCCCGCGAGCGCATTCAAAAAGCCGAATATGCGGTCACGACGAGAGCATGGCCCGCCGAAAAAACGCCCGCCGCCTGCCACGTGTCCCAAAGAAATTATTCCAGTGATCATCACTGGGCCATTGAGTGTGTATCATGGCCTGGAATTTCTTGCTATACTGGGCCACTGCCTTATTCTAAGAATATCCAAACAGGGAGAGGAAAGTAAATCCCCCAGCCCAGAATTTCTTGCAAGGAATCTGGGGCCGGATCACGTTTTCCTGCAAAGCTAGAAAAGAAGGTGGCCAAAGAAAAGCCTTACAAAAGCAAAAGCTGATGCATTGAAACACCAAAGCTTTGGTTTGCGAAATGGCGATGATCCGATCAGATATCCTAGAGCTTGGTGATGATAAGCTACTGCTACTTGGAGATTCAGCTAAGATCTGGCATCTCTTGCTCTCCCAAACTCCAACCTTGGCATTTAAAGTTCCAAGGGGCCACTTCTCCAAATTGCCCTATTTTGTATTGTTAAGCGGGTTTTAAACCTTTAATCTAAGCTATATTTTATACCCTTTAGCGGTTTTTAAATGGGGGGAGAAATAGTTAGCCGTCGCTGTTGAATGGGGGAAGGAAGAATGGGCGATTATATAAAGGCGATTGGATGATCGCTGGCTGCTAGCCCCACTTGAGATTTCAACGCTCGAGCACATAAAAAAACATGGAAAAAAATGTAAGTGGGGCAGTGGTTTTGAAGTAGGGTGTGTGTGTTGTGTGGTAGTGTTAGCCATCTGGCTGGCGGACTTCGTTTTGATGCGTCACAGCAGCGAGGAAGAAGAGAGAGAGAGAGAAGAGGAGCGGAGATAGGGATGGGCTCTTTCGATCTCCCTTGAATGTTCGCGTCGCGCACGACTTCTTTCACCCCCTTGGCGAATCAATGAGCGAATGAAGGCGTGCGACAGCGATCGGAATCGTGAGTCGGCGATCGGTGTATCATCGCCAGGGATTGTGGCGAGAGGAGGAGCAGCGAGCGATCTGGGTCGGGAATTGGGCGGATTGGGTCTCTTGGGTCGGCGCTGGATTTGGAATTGGACGCGCGCTCGATCCGGGCTGGAGCGATAAGAGCTCTGGGTGGCTATGGAGTTTAGCAGTAGCGATCAGGGAGGGAGTGTCAAGAGACCCATGGCCTCGATCAGGCCGCTGCTAATGCTGCCTCCTCGGGCGCCTGGCGGTGGAGCGAGCGCCTCCGCCGGGGCCTCTTCTTTCTTCTTCAAGGCGCCGGATGCGAGCCCCAGCCCCATGACGCTGGCCGCGAGCTTCCTCATCGATCCGGACAATGAGAACAAGGCTCACTCCAATCTCTTGGGCTCCTCGCAGGATCTGGGCGGCCATGGCCAGCAGCAGCAACAGCACATCGCGAGGGGCTCGAGCGGCGGCAACGGCAGCGGCAGCTTCGCGGAGAGATTGGCGGCGAGGGAGATGGAGGCGGGCGATAGATCGGCAGTGGCCCCTCTGGACATCGCCGCCTCCTCCTCCCCCTTCACAATTCCCCCCGGGATCAGCCCCACCACGCTCTTCGATTCGCCGCTCTTCGCGAGCAGCCAGGTATGATCTCTCGATCGAAATGCTTGCCTTGTTTGCTCGTTTCTCATCTCCAATCTCTCTTCCTCCAGGCGGAGCCATCGCCCACGACCGGATCCTTCCTCATGCCCCCGCCGGTCTTCGATGGCGGCGGCTCCAGGATGCAAAACCATCGCTCGCCGGAGGCCAAGGTGGAGAGCAATCCTTCCAGCGAGTTTGTGTTCAAGCCAATTGCGAGGCAGGGCTCGGATTCTTCGTCGCAATCCTTCCCCGGGGTAAGTTTCTTTGCTTGACTGGTTCCTCCCGGGCTTGGTTTGTTGACTGGCACACTCCCCTCCTTGACTGACCGCCTTGACCGTGTGCTCCTCCCTTTTTATAGCTAGATTTTCTTTTGACTCCGCTGGAGCTTTGTGTTCTAGAGTTTTGGATCACTCGCTCACTGGATTGTTTGATCCTTCCTTTGGCAGCTGCCTTTCGAATTCCACCGCTCGCAAGCGGCGCCCATGGCGGTGCCGCTGGGAGCCCAGACGATGATCCCGGCGGCGGAGTTTCAACCATCTCGCTCGAGGGCGGCGGCTCCAGCTCCATCCGAGAGCCGGCCAGAGCCCCAACAGCAGCAGCAGCAGCAACAGCAAGTTTTCGTGGAGCGGCCATCCGAGGATGGATTCAACTGGAGAAAGTATGGGCAGAAGCAAGTCAAGGGGAGCGAGTTCCCGCGCAGCTACTACAAATGCACCAGCTCGGGCTGCCCCGTGAAGAAGAAAGTGGAGCGGTCGCAGGACGGACAGGTGACCGAGATCGTGTACAAGGGCGAGCACAATCACCCGCGGCCGCAAAAGAGCCGGAGGGGAGGTGGAGCCGGAGCCGGATCATCGTCTTCTCTTCTCGGCGACGATCGAAGCCCGGAGGATCTCTACGCTAGCGCCGCTGCCGCCAGGAACTCGGATGATCCATCGTCACCGCTCTCGTCAGGCGAGGACGACGGGCAGCAGGCCAAGAACGAGGACGGTGGCGATGACGACGTCGAGAGCGAGTCCAAGAGAAGGTGGAACAAAAGTCTCTCTTGCTTGCGTTTCTCACAACTTCGTGATGCAACTGCAGGAGGATTGATAGCGGCGGTGGAGCGAGGGAGGCGGCGGCCGTCCAGCGGACGATCCGCGAGCCCCGGGTGGTGGTGCAAACGCCCAGCGAGATCGACATCCTCGACGATGGCTATCGGTGGAGAAAGTATGGGCAGAAGATCGTCAAGGGGAATCCATATCCGAGGTTCGTTTTCTTCTCCATTCGAAGTTCTCTTGGTGCTTTCTCTTGCTTCTAATATGAACAAGCTTTCTTGTTCTTGGCAGGAGCTATTACAAATGCACGAACGTCGGGTGCCCCGTACGGAAGCACGTCGAGCGGGCGTCAAACGATCCAAAATCCGTCATCACGACGTACGAGGGGAAGCACAACCACGACGTGCCGGCCGCCAAGAACAGTGGTGGCGGTGGCGGCGGTGGTGGTGGGCTTGACGGTGGCGGCGGCGGCAGTGGTGGTGGCGGCGGTGGCGGTGCTTCCAGTTTGCAATTTCAAGCTCTGCAGCAGCAGCAACACGGGAATCTGGGGATATCGGCGACGTCGATGCAAGACCAGATTGCGCAGTTTGCGAGGCAAGCGGGGCCATCGAGCAGGATGCAGCAGTTTGGAATGAGGCCCAAGGCGGAGCAAGGTGACGCTGCTTCGCTCCAGCCCTATGCAGGTACACATTTTGTATGTAATTGATTCTATCAATTCAACCATGATGCTTCGATCTAGAAAACCACAACCAGCATGAAAGTTTGAGCTCCTTAGTCAACGCTGGTCAAAACGGTCAACGGCTATTTGCTTAGGGTTGTCGAGCGGTCTTTTTGAATGTCTCCACGGTATGGCCCGAGGCTCTTGGAACGGATTTTAAGCCATGTGACATCAAGCCCGCTCTGGAGGATGCGTTCCAAAGATTTGGCATCTCATCTCTTTGTATGTTTTTGATGTTACCCGAGGATGGATCGCGAACTTTATGATAAGATGCTATCTTTTGACTGGAGGGAGTTTAAAGTGTACCAGTATACCAGATTTATACTGCGGGGTAGTGAGTCCCGAGTTATACTGGCCAGAAGTTTCAAGCCCGTATATTTGTATTCGTGCAAGCGTGAGACATAGAGGGGCATGGCAATGAGACGCTCGATAGTTCCCGAGACCGAAGAGAGTATATTGTACGATTCCCACCAGGTAGTCTCTCGTTTTTCTGTTCAGATCTGAACCCTTGTTATTTCCCAGGAACGCGTACAAGACGATGCAGCGATTGCTTAAGAACAAATGTGGTATTTCCTCAACTATGACGACGCCTTTTTATGTGTGCTACAGACCCGTATAGATGAGGTGGTGAGTTTCAAACTCTTTTTTCCTTCTTGAATCTGAATGCAATAAATTGTTCCTTTAAACATCAGGTTGGTGGGGCGATATATGGATGAGAGCAAAATTATAATAGTCATCACACTCCAGAATAATGCCTTTGCCGGAGGCCCGAAAATCCCTCTTTTGGAAGTCTTCAAGGATTGAAATTATAATTGTAGGAGTTTGGTTGATCTTCGCAGAGGAGAGGTTGATGAGCACAGAGTGGCTGAAATGTTGTAAGTCTGTTAACAAGATTTTGTTTAACATCACTTTGGTTAACTCGTGTTCTGTTTCTGTTTCTGATATGATCTTTCATTGTATGTTTTGCTTGCGGTGAATGGTATGCAGCGAACTCCAGCGCCACAAACATCTCCTTCATTCAGAACCCTTGTGGAGAGGATGCGCTCAGATTAGTACTGTATGCGGCATCTTTACGTGAAAGCCTCCAGGATCTCCCTCTGGACAAAGTCAAGATCAAGAGCTGAAGCAATCGCAGGCCATGAAATTTAATGGAGAAAGTCGATCACCACACAGCAAAACACGGGGCTCATGATCCGAGCAGAGATCATTTGGTGGCAGTTATTGTATGTGATTAATTTTATCTATTCGACCCGGTTTTCCCAGTCAATTCTCCCCGAGTTATACTGTCCAGAAGCTTCAAGCCCGTGTCTTTGCATTGCCTGTTAAAGAGAGACATGCAGTGAGACGCTCAAAAATTCCCCCCTGTTCTTTCCCAGGAACGCATGCTTCAGAACATATATATTGTCTTTCCTCAATCAAGTATCGCAAAACTTGTTCTTCTTAACATCAGGGCTTGGTGGAATCTATGGTGGGGCGATATATGGATTGGAGCAAATTATAGTCATCACTAATTGCAGGACAAGAACTGTTCTTCCCGCAGAGGAGAGGTTCATGAGCACAGAGCGCCTGTCTTTTCTAAACGACACTTTGGTTACATCATGATGTTCTGATCCCCTGGGGTGAGCAAATCTTTCATCGTTTTATTAACTGTGCGCTTGCAGTGAATGAATGCCAAACTCCCGAGCCGCAAATACCAAAGAGCAAAAGACCGTAAAAGAAGAGAACAGAGATCATCAGCTCATCGTGACGTAGCCACTACCACAGTAGGATCACACTCACTCAATCAATGAGCCTTGAACTTAAAACACGAGAAGCGAACATCCTTAACGCAAACGAGGCATATATAACAAAAAATGATCGTGACTATCTACAGTGTTTCACCTCTTGTACTTAAACCGGACCTTTAGCAGGAACCTTAGCTGGATCTGCACAACGACAAGGAAAGAATTTAAGCACCCACAGAAGAAGCGCTAAGAAACACTACAAACCTGTGAGGTACTGTACACAATGAACTCGTTGTACAGCAAGTCGCTGCGAACTTGAGACGGCACAGGACGCCCGCACGGGACAACGACTCCATCGTCAAACTCCTTGAATTCGCTGGGATCGGGCATTGTCCTCCCGACTCCTTTCGTGGCCATGTATCCAGCCGGAGGCTTCTCCATGTACTGATTGAAAGCGGGGCGTTAGAGAAGCTTTCCGCAGAGCCTGTTGCTTGAATAAATATATATACCTGTGCGTGTGTATACTCTTTAATGTCTCCAAGAGCAACCTCGGACAGTAGCATCAGCCCCACTGGATTGGACCTGTTCGTGAAGCAGTACTGCGCGCTCTTACTCACCAGGTCCGCAAAGTACACACCTTTGCCAAACTACAAAAACGTGACAGATAAGAGCTAAATGAGTCGGTTTGGAATACTAGACAGTGTACCATATAGCCAGTAGCCGGTGCTTCAGGAGGGGCTATCCGTAAGCCTTGGCTCAAAATTCCCACGAAGTTTGTAGTGCGTGAACCTTTTCATCACAAACAGGAGCCGTCAAGACAATGCCTCATTGAGGACAAACGTACCGTGCCATAGCAGCATACGATTCTTAAGCGTTGATTTCATTGGAGCGTACAGATCGTGCTCTCCATCTCTACTGACAACAAAAACGTCCTCGACTTCCAGTCCCCATTCCTACAAAAACAACATTTATCAGGCGATAGTCGAGACAGAAAGTGAAGTCCATACCGTATGAGTTGGTGCGTGAGTCCTTTCCAGGTAGTTCTTAACGAGCTCAAACTCGGGGCTATCATGTGGAACTGGCGAAACAGCGCACTTGAGCTTCTTGTAATGCACGTCCAGTGGATCCGACTCATCATCTTCATCCGCAGACTTAATGAGCTGCGACGCAATTTCAATGTCCCTCAATGCCTCAAGCATTTGAATCTGCAAACGAAAAGAGTTTAGCTTTAAGCTCCGGTGTTTGATGGTTAAGCTCACCTTCGTTTTCAGAACATCCTCGTCGTCTATTAGAGTCGGGTGAGTCGAAGGGATCAGAGTGTTGAATTGGTTGCTTCCGTCAATAAGTTCTACTTGACGCCGAGGATCTTGTTGCTCTCGCTTTAACACGTTTTGTATACGGGTGAGCACATCAAATCCTGAACGAAACAATAGATAAGAAATCTACGAACACCACAATCGTACCCTTTGCAATGTGTGCTTTGGTCAGTTTCCCAAGTGGCATTTCATTTGGATTAATTTCGAACTCCAACATGGCGGACCTTCAAAGAGCAAACACAGTAACTAAAAAAACCACGAGTAAAAGCAGAAGACTTACTTGTATGTCTCAATGTCAAAGAGCATCTTCATCAAGCTGACAACCCTCGGATGAAGGTTGCTCTTTGATCCAGAAACAGTAGCTAACTCTTTCTGAGGTGCTTCATCAGCTCCATAGTCCTGCAACACACGAGCTAAATCAAAAACGGAGAGAGAGAGAGAGAGAGAGAGAAGACAGGTTCTTACGATTTCTACGGGATAATATTTTCCTGGGACTTTCTGAAACCCCGTCTTTCGCACCCATGAGTGCCATTCATTCCCCGTCTTATCCAGAAATCCCTTCTCGAACTCTTCTATGGCCCCTTGTTTTGAGAAAGCCTCCAGTTTCGTGTGCCCCCTCTCAGAAGCAACACGACCCCATTTTCGAAAGACATAGCAAGCATTTCCCTTGTCTTCTTCGATAATTTGGAGCACGTAACAACTGTAAAGTCATATCTCAAGTCAGGATCATCACAAAACATAGAAAGATGCACCTGTTTCTTCCAGTCGAGATGTCAGACTTATTCAAAGTCACAGAATATATCACGCTCCCGGATTCCAAAACGTGGCCTTTATCTTGCATTTCGGAGTCTTCATGCACGGCACTCCGACCTTTAACTTTCACTTTCGTCATTGCAGTACTCGTACGCGAAGATTCAAGTCGATAGTCTTTGAGCGGCAATCGCTTTTTCATCTTCATGCATTCCGTTAAATATCTCTCCGCCACAGCCGGAATTCCGAGTTGTCTGCGAGTTAAACTTGTAAGATTCCAATCTTCCAACCCTTGCGCACCTTAGGCTTTCGTCCTTAAAAAATTCCGCTTCGGTAGAAATTATAGCGGTGACGCCTACGCGATTAGATGAGCGTTAGTACTTCAAACACCTCACCTCAGTTGAAACTTATGCCTCACCTGGATCCATGGTCTTGTGGACAACACCTTTTGCCTCTTCTATGAGTGCCTTCCACTCATCCTGCATTACTAGCATTTTCAGGAAAATGTTGACCAGAAAAAGTACAAACCTGAGTTTTTTCCTGCATGGCTCCGAAAAAGAAAACATGAAGTCCCCGGAGGAAATGCGCTTCAGAATTGAGATTTTTAGTAGACGGCCTCAGCAGCCGTGGTTCTTTTGGTGTCTTCTGGGTTTTGTTCCACTGCGGTAAAACACGAGGTCAGAACACAATACAACTTAAACATAAACAAAATAGACTAGCTTGTCTGAGGAATGGATTCGTCGAGCCTTTGGGAATATTCCATTTCGCTTGACGCTGGACTTCTGATGTCTTGAAGTTACATCTGCTCCACTCTGAAAGGTGGCCTTGGCAGGAGTACATTCCTCCTGAGTAAAGCAGAGGGCCGCCACACTGCGGACAAGGTTTGAAAGGTCCAAACATCATCCCATCGGCACTGCAAGAAGCGCAAAGTTAAATCAACTCGATGCCGTCTAAGACGTACCAGCGCTCGCGAATCTCTTTGTCCGATTTAGACATGGCTCCGTTGTTGATCTCGAGCATCTCTTTCATTTCATCGAGTGAGACGTTCCTTTGCAAGTCATCCTGAAGACTCCAGAGTGCCTTTGTCTGTTGCTCCATTTTCTTCTCAAAGTCGTCTGACACTTTTTGCTTCTTCTTCTTTGAGCTTTGATCATCACCGGACGCTTCCGACTGCCGCTTTGCCTTCTTCTCTTCCTGTTGCTTCTCCTGTTCCTCTTCCTTCTCTTCTTTGATTTCTTCCTTGTTTTCTGTTAAGACTGGTCTTAAACACTAAAACGAAAGTTGAAACAAGAAGCTACCTTGTGTGGGTTTTAGGAAAGGCTCAACAGCGTCGTGAACGACCTTCTGCTCCGACTCATCAAGCGTGTCCCATCCGTCAAGCTCCTCGATGGGCTGATCCCAGGCAAAAAATTCCACGAAGCACTTGGCATGCCTGAAGGTCGGACTCCTGTACTTCTCATTCTCCACAGTGGAAATGCGAGCCTACACACAGCACTGCACAAATTTAGCGTTGCCAAGGAGCATCTACAAAAGCTTACCTCTCCTTTTACTAGCTTCTCCTTGCAAACTCGGCATATCGCTCGAGAAGCCTTGGCAATCTCGATGGTGTGTTCAAAGCTCGATGTCTCCTCTTCTTGTTCTGTCTTCTGTTTCCCTTTCTCTTTCTTTCCTTTCTTCTTGCTCTTACTCGGCAAATCCTCCGCAGGCGCTGCCGCCTCCTCGATTTCTTCCTCATTATCTTCCAGCGCTCCTGCTTCATCACCTTCGATGTACTTCCGCAGTTTCTTTTGATCTCCCCAGCGCAAGTTATCGAATCCGTCCACATCCTCTATCCTGAGCAATCCAAAAGAAAAAAGGAGAAAGAAAGCTCAAACCTTTCCGCAATCTAAAAAACAAACGTACGAAGAGATGGTGTTCTTCTTCACCGCGATGCATGAGTAGTGGTGCCAAACCTACATTCTCCAAGGATGAGCTAGAAAAAACCAAGAACAAGCACTTACAGGGATCCATCCGTCAAATTTTGGCGATTCAACCATCCTCCCAAGGCGCAGCTCATCCTTGTCGATCTTTTCGTGGCAGGCGCCGCAGGCCGCGCGCGATGATTTGGCGTACTCCGCCCTCCATGGATGATCCGGCTCCATCGCCCGGAGCTCCCAAATTAAATTCAAACACACACTTCCCCTAGAACCCTAAAAGCTGTGTAGAATTAAAATTCCGTACTCTAGCTACCGTACAAGGCCAAAAAAGCATAGAGTGACGTGGAGCTTATGTGGTCTGTCCAGTCAGCATCTTGCCCCCTCGGCATGTCATAACGGCTTATCATGTGCCGGACGCCATGGCCCCACTCCATTTCAGTTGAATGCCTCATAATCATGCTATAGTATATCCTCGTCCCGGCTATGGCGTCCAGCGGGCGGGTGGGCAAGGGCGCGACGGGGTGGAGGTCGGCGGCGATCGATGCCGTGCCAATGCGAATGCCGCGCGCTCTCGGCCGCGGCGCCGCA
The DNA here is from genome assembly GCF_000143415.4 of Selaginella moellendorffii. Classification (NCBI taxonomy): domain Eukaryota; kingdom Viridiplantae; phylum Streptophyta; class Lycopodiopsida; order Selaginellales; family Selaginellaceae; genus Selaginella; species Selaginella moellendorffii. Next base: position 2,785,155 of record NW_003314272.1, read on the forward strand.
GATCCAGCGCGTGATTCCACCAGGTTTGAGGTAGTCTGCCGTGCGTGATCCGGAGGGGGTTTTAGAGCTCCGCGGAGGTAGCATTCTCGGCTCCTGGGGCTTGACGATGGCTAGCGGTAGCAGCGATAGTTGGAAATCCATGCAGGGAAAGGGAAGGTGAAGTTCTTTATCAAAATCACTGGGGATGGGGGAAAACCTTGCCAAATCTTCGTGTTGGTGGACACACATTCGCGCAGCGACGCTGTAGAAGAGAAGATCGTCGTCATCGAGCTCTTGGGATTTTTTGTATGCGAATTCAAGCGAGCGAAAGGGACATGGGTGACCAATTTCCGGCCGGATTGCGAGTGTTGGTTGTGGATGACGACAGAACTTGCCTAGCAATTCTTAAGAAGATGCTGCTTCGTTGCGCCTACGATGGTACGTTCGAACTTTTTTTTCTTCCTTTCGCTTTCTATCTTACACTGGCTTTGCTTTTTCTTGTGCTCTGCTCACTGTAGTGACCACTTGCGGCATGGCACGCCTGGCACTTGCGATGCTTAGAGAAAACAAGGAGCGCTTCGATGTGGTACTTAGTGATGTCTGCATGCCGGACATGGACGGGTTCAAGCTTCTTGAGCTTGTTGGGCTTGAGATGGATCTTCCGGTCATAAGTAAGTTTGGCTTTTGCCTTTAAAAGTTCTTACGTGTTTTGGCTTTGCTCCGCAGTGATGTCTGCGAATGGCGAGACGAGCCTCGTCATGAAAGGGATTATACATGGTGCGTGCGATTACCTTCTCAAACCAATCCGGATCAAAGAGCTCAAAAACATCTGGCAACATGTCTTTCGGAGGAAGAGGAACATCCTCAAGGACGCTGACGGTGCCGACCATGACAGACAGAAGCGGAAGCCTGACGAGGGAGATTCGATGCCAGCGGCAGGATCTGCTGCAGCGGCAGGCTCTAAGAAGCGGAAAGAAATAAAAGAAGATGACGAGGAGTTTGAGCTCGACATGGACGACTCGAACACGCTTAAAAAGCCAAGGGTGGTCTGGTCCGTGGAGTTGCATCAACAGTTCGTCACGGCTGTCAATCAACTAGGAATAGACAGTACGTACATATTTTTTTGTTTTTGGTTTCCTTGTCTTGTTCTAAACCCCGTATTGTTGATAGAAGCTGTGCCTAAGAGGATCTTGGAACTGATGAATGTTCAAGGCCTGACGAGGGAGAATGTTGCTAGCCATCTCCAGGTGAGCCCTCACTCTCTTCCGCGGTTTTATATTTTTCCTTGAGTGACTCTTCCTACCGCAGAAGTACAGACTCTATTTGAAGCGGCTGAGCGTGGCACAACAGCAAAATGCCGTCACAATGAGCATGCCGCTCGGCTCGGACCCGTCTTACAACGCAATCGACAACTTGCAACCTCATCCCATCATCACGCCAGGATCTTCTCAAGCTCTGGCGGCTCTTCGCTCCGCCTACCTCCGGACGCTTTGCTCGTCCAATGATCCAGCAGCTACAAACGGTGTTGTCGAGCCACCAGTCCTCGTCGTCCGGCCCCGCAGCATCCCACCAAACAACCAAAGAGGCCTTTTGCTGGGTGTCGGTGATATGGAGCAGCTCCAACAATCACAGGTTCCACAGATGAGACCCGTGCAAGAAGGAATCCTCGCGACTTCGGCTTCGCAGTCCAATCCTTTGACAGAGCAAATAATTCAGCAACAGCAACAGCAGCACACACAGATACAACTTCTTCAGCCTTACAACCAAAAGCAAGACAGCTACATAGACTATTCACATTACAGCAAAGACACTGGCGACATCGGCGCGCGAGGCACCACCTTGGACGATGGTATCATCGGCAGGGGCTTCGGTGGAAGCATTGTCGCGTCTGCAACAGGGGACGGGATCTCGGTTTTGATGAACAGCGGTTTGGCAAAGCCAAACATTCCAGGCATGAACACTGGCATAGTTAAGTGCGAGGAGGGCGACTCTCTAGGCAGCTGGGAGGGAGGCTCGTCGGCAGCATTTGGGATAGCGAGCCAAATAAGCTGGCAGGGACAGCAGCAGCAAGAGCAGCAGGGATCGCAAGAGTTCATCCACGACACTCTAGTTCCATACAGCAGCTCGGGGACTGGGGATGGTCACGAGTATCTGGGAATGATGAATTGCCCCCGGATCATCGCAAACAGCTCTGGCTCTTTCAAAGTGAAGCAGGAGGAATACGACTCCGCGCCGAATCAGTTCCCGCAAGCGCACCACGCGCAGGATGAGCTAGTCGGCTTACAACCCTACAAACAGGTCTGGATGTTCTTCTCCTTTCTCTCTTTCCATGCGATGGTTTTCATGTTTTGTTTCTACTCCAGGAGCAAGAGCATGGTTTTTTTGAGAACGACTTGTGCCTGGACGGATATATCCCAGGAAGCAACTTATATGTGAAATAACATCACAATCGTTTTACTTGCCTTGAGGTACCTCTCACGTTTTGGATACTTTTTTTTTTTTTTTTGGTTTCGGTGGATTTGCAAGATTTGTACGTTCAACTTCAAATGCGGTACAACACAACACTCGAGAGAAGTTTTCCACCCAATCTTTGCGTGACGAGAGGACAAAGGTTCTTGAGATGACTAGTACTTGGATCTTGATGATTCATTCAGCCCATTGTCTTCCGTACGAAGATTTCACGAATCACTTTCCTCAGCGAAAGTGAGGGTGGAAGAATGTTTTTCATTTCCTTCCTTTCACGCGCCTTAAAACCACTCGGTGTGGAAGTCTCCTCACTCGCAGCTTTAAATTCCTCTCTTTTATTCGTCATTTCGAGCAAAGAAAAAAGAGCGTAGTTATCCGATTCCAGCAAGACGACGACGAAGAAGCTTTCTTCCACAAAAGGAAGAAAATACCAAAGGAAAGACTGACCCGACAAACTGACTCGAACGAATATACAATGCTTTCTCTTTTCCTTGATGACCGGCGAGCTCCAAGCTCTCTCTTGCGAATCAAAAAAAAGAGAGCCCGGCGCCGGCCAAATCCCTGAAGAGCTTCTCCCCCAAGGACACCACCACCAAGCACCGCCACCTTCAATCCCAAAACCATCAAAACATCGTCGTATGTACGTAAAGAACCACCAGTGTGACAAACTTAGCTGCTTCTTGATCGCCCAACGGAGCTCCTCCTCGATCAACAGAGTCGTAGCTCCGAATCCTCGATCCGTCAATGCCGGCGCCACTGTCAACTCTCTCGAATCTCTGGGAAACTGAAGTCGTTGCCGGTGGAGGAGGCGGCGGTGGCGGCAGTCTTCCTGGCGTTCTCGGGGGAGTCGATCATCTTGACTTCCGGGAAGAGCTCGGGCACCGGGAGACCCGGGCTGGGGAGGCCGAGGCAGCCTTGGAACGTCGGCGACCACGGGAAGCGGCTCCCGGCAAAGCCACTCCCCTTGCTGCTGCCATCGATGATCGACTGCGCGAGCTGCTTCATGGCGGCGGTGTTGGGCGACTCGAAGCTGGCCCAGGCGGTGTCGCTGGGCGAGAGCACGGGCAGCGGCGAGAAGGAGAGCAGCGGCATTGTCGACACGCGCTTGTTGGAGAGCGGCGACAGCGGCTGGGCTCCGGGGGACGTCAAGTTCTCGGACGAAACGACGTTGGAGGTGGCGGCGGAGTGGCCGGTGGTGGTGGCGTGAATTTCTCCGCTGGAAGGCCCGCTAAGCTGCTGCTGCTGGTGCTGCTGCTGGTGCTGCGCCAGCTTGTGGGCGAACGGGGAGATCGAGAATGTGGGACGTAGCGGCGGAGGTGCCATCCTTTGTAACCGGCTGTTGACCGGCCTGGCGCTCGAGTGAGGAGAAAGAACTCCTCCTCCAGTTCCTGGGCTAGAAACAAGCGCCGCTGGATCCGACACCACCACCAAGCTTGGCTGCTGCTGATGTTGCTGCTGCTGTTGGTAGTGGTGGTGATGGTATTGCTGCTGCGAAGAAACTCCCATCATCCCTGGATTCATGGCCTGCTCGGAGAACCCAGTGGAAGTTTGCTGCTGGAGAGATCCTCCTCCTCCTCCTCCGCCGCCACCGCCGACATCACTACCACCGCCACCACCGCCACTAGTTCCAGTGGAACTATTCCCCGTGAGCTGCTGGACCAGCTCTCGGAAGCTCATGGGGTCCGTGTTATAGACCTTGGAAGTGGGCAGCGGCTTGGAGGGCTGGAGCATCGGCCGCCTCATCGACGACGATGAACTCTTGGAGATTTTGCTCCCCGACGACTTGTTGATCGACAGCGGTGCCGCCGTCTTGGCCTTGACCGCCGCCTCGCACTCGTCTATGTCCATTGCGATGGCCGTTGCCATGGAAATAGCTCCCTCGTTCTTGTTCTTTCTACTCCTCCTTCCCTAGCTCGCTTTCTAAGACCGGGCTCCCCGAAATCCTAGCACGCTTACCGATTCCCTGGCGCTCCTCCGGCCCCAGACCATGGGATTTCGCAGATCTCCGCTGCTGACCGCGATCACAAGCCCTTTGACCGGCCCTGGATCGCGAATTCCTGCGCAATGCAGCGGCGGGAGGAGCAGGAGGAGCCATCCGATTGCCAGAGGCGCCGCAGCCGCGGCGAGTGCGCCATAGCCACAATCTCGAGACCTTGCGCCTTCCTTCTCAACTCGCTCCAAATAAACTAAAGGTAGCCTAAAGGGTTAAAACAATGGAGATCATGGATTATAGTTCCATTTTGTCCCCTTGACGCGTGTCACCCTTTTATTGGCTTTACTTAGGGCTCTTAAATTTCCCCAATGGCATATGCGAAGAAATACACAAACAAACAAGCACTTTGCCCATGGGAACTCTGGTTGATAATAAATTCTTGGGTGCTAGCAACGTGGATGGAGTTGGATCGAGCCAAAGGACCACCAAATGCCTTGACAGGGCAGGTGGACCATATAGTATCCGCGAAAATAAAATTTAAAAAGGAGCCCTCGTCGCTGTGCTTGATCTAGAAATCATTGGCCCAGTAGTGACAGTGGCTGTAAAAGTTTGATGGAACAAGCCTCCACTTCCACCCATACATCCATCGAATCGAGGACCATCTCACCCTATGGAATGAAAAAGTATAAGCCATTTGGAGCTATTTGCATTTGGTGGTCCCGTGATCAACGGCGATGTTTCCTTAGAACACGGAGACTGGCTGGGAGCTTTGGACTACCGATGCCAGGGAAACGTAGACCGATCCATCCGAGGCGTTCAATCCGAGGATTCGCTTTGCCGCCCCGGCGCTGTACCGGGGATTCTTCTGCTTCTTGCACGTCTCGAGAAAGCAGCGCCACTGGAGAAGATCCGGCTCGAAGGGCATGTTGGCGATGAGATCTCGGGCAGCGTCGGCGTGCCCGGCCCGGCCCAGGAGATTGATCACGCAGCCGAAGTGGATCCTCTTGGCCGGGATCCCGAAATCTGCCACCATCGACACGAAGAGAGACTGGCCAATGCCGACGTCGCCCGCGTAGCACGACGCGAGGAGCGCGATGATCCAGCTCGTTTCGTCCGGGGTCTCGAGGATCTTCATGGAGTCGAAGAGGGAGAAGGCATCGCTGGAACAGCCGCTGTTTGTGTAGCTGGCGAGCATTGCGTTCCAGGATCCGATGCACGGGCTCGGCATTCGATCGAAGAACAGCCTCGCTCGATCAAGATGCCCGTTCTGGGCATAAGCGGAGAGCATGGCAGTCCACGAAATGCTGCTTTTCTCGGGAATTCTCTCGAAAGTTTCCATGGCTTCTCTCAAACACCGATTTTGGGCGAACGCAGTGAGGATTGTATTCCACGAAACTGTGTTCCACTCAGGAGCGTTTCGAAACAAGAAACTAGCCTCTTCCAAATTCCCAGACTTGGCATTTGCAGCGATCATCGCGTTCCACGCCACGATGTTCTTCTCGGGCATAGCAGCGAACACTTTCTTCGCGCTTCTAAGTTGCGAGGATTGGATGTAGGCCGATATGATCGTATTCCACGAAACGGAGCTCCATTCTTGCATGGAATCAAACAGTTCCTTCGCTTTGTCACAATGCCCGTTCTGGGCATACCCCGAGAGGAGCGCGTTGGATGATATGAGATTTCTCTCGGGCATTTGATCAAAAACAAGTCTTGCACGAGCGATGTCGCCGCTCTGGGCAAACGCCGCCAGCATCGCGGTGTTTAGAGCGATTGTGTGTAGTGGGATAGATTCGAACAAGCGCCGTGCTTCGTCCAAATGCCCGCTCTGGGCATAAACCCTAATCATCGCCGTCGAGGACGCTATGTCCCGCTCCGGGAGGCTCCAGAATAGATCCCTCGCCTCTTCCACGAGGCGGGCACTGCCCACCTCCGCGATCGCTACCAGCATCGCAGTGCACGAGATGAGATTCCTCTCGGGCATCCCCGCGAAGATCCTGGCGGTGTCGCTGAGGTTGCCATGGTGCGCGAATGCGAAGAGGAAGACACTCCAGGCCTGGATGTCTCGCTCCAACATCGCGCGGAAAATCTCCACGGCCTCGTCGAGGAGGCCGATCTGGGCCAATTCGCCCAGCATCGCGGTGGAGGAGACGAGATCCCACTCAGGCATCGAGTGGAAGATGCGCTGCGCGTCGGCGAAATGCCGGAGCTGGGCATTCGCGATCATCGCCGTCGTGTAGGAGACGAGGCTCCATTGCGGCATTGTGGGGAAGAACCGGGCGGCGTCGTCAAAGAGGGCATTGCGCGAGTAGGCCGCGAGCATGAAATCCCAGGAGTAGGAGTCCTTAAGAGGCAGCGAATCGAAGATCTCGCGAGCGGAGGACGCGCTGCCGCATCGCCCATACATCTCGATCAGCTTGTTCCACGCGAAAACATCGCGGATCGGGAAATGCGCGCGCGCACGGGTGTGGATCTCCTGCGCCGCGGGCAGGCTCGTGCACGATCGTATCAGCGCGAGGCATTCCCTGCGATCCATCGAACGGATTCATCGCTCGAGACCACGAAGAACCCTAAAATCAGGCATTTGTAGCATATCCGCGCCCGTGGATCGGACGGGTAGCGGTAGTTGGATCGGACGGCTGCCCGTGACGTGCATTCCAAGGGAAGAACAAAAGCACTGGCGCTGCGTGGAGTTTTCCTCCGTTGCTGCGAGGAGGCGGAGGCGAACGACGCGCTCTCCAATCATCCAGGTAGCGCGGCCGGCAAAGGATTTCTTGGAGATTCAAGCACAGATCCAGCTCCAGCACGCTTTTCTAGGGTATTTTCCTCCTTTCTAGGGCTATGGCGGGGGAATTTTGCTAGGCGGGCGAGCGGAGGCGAGGATGGGCGACGTCAAGGGGCCTCGCAGTAGCAAATCCAAGGAGGGGGATCACAGGGATCCATACGATGTTCTCGGCGTCCCAAGAAATGCCACGGATCAGCAGATTAAGGCCGCGTACCGGAAGATGGCTCTCAAGTAAGTTCTTGCCTCTGGTTTGCTTCTTTATGTTTTGATCTTTCCTTAGCTCTTCCATCCGTGACACAGGCTCCATCCAGATAAGAACGCTGATAATCCTGAGGCCGCGGAGCTCTTCAAGGAAGTAGCCTTCTCTTACAGCATACTCTCGGACGTTGAGAAGAGGCGCCAGTATGACGCTGCTGGTTTCCAGGTGAGAATTTTCACTAGCTACGACTTCTTCTCTTTGGTGTTTTTTTTCTCTTGCAAGCTTGAAAGTCTAGCTTTCTAACATTATCGCTACAGGCCGTGGAGCTTGACGGGCTTGAGGTGGACTTGTCGAATCTGGGAACTGTCAACACCATGTTTGCTGCGATTTTCAGGTGTGTGCCGTCCTGGATTGTGGAAAAAAAAGTATCAGCTTTGAGGTGGTGGGGATTTTGAATTTGGTTGTTTCTTTCGTTCGTTTTCTTGCAGCAAGTTGGGCGTCCCGATCAAGACGTCGATCTCACCGACTGTTTTGGAGGAAGCGCTCAATGAATCGGTTCAAATCAGACCGCTTTCTCTCGGCCAAGCTGTTCATGACAAGGTATATTTCTGTCGTTCCCGAAGATGATTGTTGACACGAGCTCATATCCAGGTGGAGAAGCAAGGAGCACACTTTTACGGTGTGTATCTCACGGATGCCCAAGCCGCGTCGGGACTTGTTGTTCGTGTCTATTCCACAGCTCAAAGCAAGTTTAAGGTGCTTGTTCGTAGATTTTAAATTTCCAGCACTAACTTTACTTTGCGTAGCTTTTGTATTTTGAGCCGGAGGAGAACGGGGGCCTCGGACTGGCTCTTCAGGTCTTTTGAAGTTTTTCTTAGCAATTTGCAATGTTCATTTGTATCGTTTCAGGAAGATAGCACAAAGACTGGCAAGGTGACATCCGCTGGCATGTATTTTCTTCATTTCCAAGTGTACAGATTGGATACAACAATGAATGCGGTACGTAGCTTGCTTTCTTTCTTTTTCTTGTACTTAATGCACGCACTCTTTTTATTAGTTGGCAATGGCAAGGGATCCTGATACTGCATTCTTCAGGAGATTGGAAGGGCTTCAACCATGCGAAGTTTTGGGATTGAGAGCCGGCTCACACGTTTTTGCCGTGTATGGTAGGCTGATGTGCCTTTTCTCGTCACTTTCGGGTTCGTGAATGCCTCGTGCATGCAGGTGACAATTTTTTCAAGAGTGCCAGTTACACCATCGAGGCAGTTTGCGCCGATTCGTTTAAAGACAACGCAGTGCAACTCCAGGAAATCGAGGACCAGATAATGGTGAAAAGGAACGAGCTACGCGATTTTGAAGCCGAGTACCGCGAGGTAGCTCTTTGTTTTTGTGGTTGGCTCGCGCTTAGATTACGTTCCTTTGTGCAGGCTTTGAACAGATTTACCGCAGTAACGCACAAGTATGGGGCTGAAAAAAGCGCTGTAAGTTTCCATAGTTCCTGTAGAGTTTTTTCCTCTTACGAGCGATGAACGCGCAGGTTGACATTCTCCTGAAGAACCGCGACAAAATCCACGCTTCGTTCTCGACTTCCAAGAAGCACGGAGCATCGAGCCACAAAGTGAACATGGAAGAAAGCAATGGCAAGGACGAGAACTCGTCGTCGGCCACGGCATCGCCAGCGCGAGAAAAGGATAAAGACACAGACAAAGACACCACCACTACTGGAAAGGAGAAATCAAAGAAAAAATGGTTTGGATTCAAGGACAAGAGATCGTCGGTGTAGAAAACAAATTACTATTCAGAAAGCGCGAGGAGATAAGCATTGTATTGATTGATTGGAGCAAATATTTTTACATCGTTTGGTCAAAAGATTTGGGAATCTATTGCCAGTACAATCTTGCCACGTTGCGGACATGACCATCGCCACGAGGATAGCTCTTTGGGCCCCACGTGTATGGCTGAGATGGAAGGACTTTTACCAGAGGTATATATTTTAGGGCTCCTCCCGCGAGATTTTATCTCTGGGGACCGCATTCTCGGATTCCAGGGCTCTTTCTCGTCCATTCGCTGCTGGCGCTGGAAGAATGCGGCAGTCTAGGCGGTGAGCGATAGATTTCGGGATAGATTTGATCGAGAGGGGATTCAGGTCGGTGGCAGGCGATGTCTTCCTTGGGGAAGATCATCAAGGACGACAAGCACCCGCTATGGCTGATCGATGCTATCATTCTCTCTGCCGTGGTCTATAGCAAGGACCCTGAGGAGGAGCTTCGTGCAATGAACGAGGCGTATGGCCTCCCTCCCTCCGCGCAGTACGAGTTCGTGCCCGAGGAGGAGCTGCGCGAAGCCGGGTTTGGGAATTGCCGGCAGACGCTCGTCGTGGTGAGGAGCTTGACCGGGAAGCACGTCATTGCAGCGTTCCGGGGTACGTTCGATGTGAGCGACGCGCTCACGGATCTCAAGTTTATCCATCGCACGCTCAGCCTCGGCCCCGGCGCCGCGCATGCTGGGTTTTTGGACAGGGCCAAGACTATTCCACTGGACTATTTCCGGAGGTTGCTTATTCGAGGCGAGAACTTGGTGCTGGCCGGGCATTCCTTGGGTGGCGCTGTCGCCTCGCTGCTGGGATTGCGTCTGCTGGAGGCCACCGGACGATGGTGTCACCAACAGGTACTCTACTCTGCCAAATTTTCTCTTTTTTTTTTTTCTTATCAATCGTTCCTTAGCTTGTTTCTTTTCGCGGTTTTGTTTGATCAATCGTTGTTTCGTTGGGTCTTATTTTCTGCTTCGTGGTTTCGGTTTTTTTTTATCAATGGTTCTTTAGCTTGTTTCCATTCGTTGTTTCGATGTGGTTTTTTTTTCTTCGGTGGTTCTTGGTTTTCTACTAAGTGGTTTTTGTGATCACTCGTTCCTTAGCTTGTTTCTTTTCGCGGTTTTGTTTGATCAATCGTTGTTTCGTTGGGTCTTATTTTCTGCTTCGTGGTTTCGGTTTTGTTTGATCAATGGTTCTTTAGCTTGTTTCCATTCGTTGTTTCGATGTGGTTTTGTTTTATCAATCTTTCTTCCGTTGGGTCTTAGTTTCTACTTCGTGGTTTTGGTTTTGTATGATCAATGCTTCTTAGCTTGTTTCTTCTCGTTTTTCGTAGTTTCGACACGTCACTTCTTCTTTTTGTTACTGTATCCTGTGTAGATGGTCCTTACACTTTTTGCTTTTCTCCTTCGCTTTGTCCGTTTTCTACTCGTCTGACTGTTGTTCCTGCCGGTCTTTTTGTTCTCTTTCAACGATACTCTCCTGCTCCTGCCTCACACACTTTGTGTCTTGTCCTTGTACAGCTCCAGTGTTATACGTTCGGGTGTCCGTTCTTCGCCGACTACAGCCTCGCGAGGCACATCAACGTGAACTACAAGCGCCACTTTGTGCACATTGTTTCTCGTGACGACATCGTGCCCAAGGTGATGCCAGTGGCTTACATGATCTACTCAATGTGGGCAGGCTTGCAAGCTGGTCCTCTCCAGGAAGTCATGCATCTCGGCAACCTCGCGTTTATGGCAGGCCAGCTTGTAATGCGGCGTAAGAACTACAAAGTGAGGATCTTCACAGTCTGTGCGCAAGCCATAGCCTGGTTCCCTGGCCTGTTGCGCATTGTACTTCACCGAGCTCTGGCGCTTGCACTGTCGCACCAGTCAGGATATGGATACTACTTTGCCGGGAAGATGGTACTTCTGGATCCCGACAAAAGCGCCGTGGAGTATGTCGATCAGGATTGCTGGACGGTCAGGCACCACCTCAACTTCCACTTGGGCGCGATCAACGTCGACGTTGTGAAGGGCCACAGCCTTTTGAGCTACATCGACAACGTCTTTGCGATCCAGTCCACCGAGATCGCTGCGGCCTCTGCCACGCTGCAAAAGCCAAGCGGTTCCAAGGTGGAGGTGTGCACAGCGTCGCTCAACATGCAGTTGTACAGTAAAAGCTCCTCCAGCTCCAGCTCGGTGCCCGTGAAGAGGAAGTCGCTGTGCATGATGGACACACTCGAGGAGGTGAGCGATGAGTCGTCGTCGTCGTCGTCGGAGCAGGAGCCGCAGAAGCGGCATTATCGCCATTACGTGAAGACTCGCGTAGGGACCTCTCAAACGGGGGCGGGGGATGGCATTCCCAGGCTGCTGCAACGGACCAAGACGGGGCAGAAGAAACAGAAGCACGCCAAGAGGGCCTTCAGGAGCAAGGTGGCGTGCCTCATCTTCGCGAGACGCATGCAAGAGGCGTCGTCCACCGCATACATACAGCGACAGGAGAGAAGGCGACCGTTCATGCGGTTTCTCGTCATCAACCTGGGGAGAGTGTCGAGATTCGCGCACCAGTTCGATTTCCTCTTCGTCTGCTCCTCCTTGTTCTACGTTGGCGTCCAAGTCCACAAGCTGTGGAGAGGCAAATGATCTCCCTTCTCTTGGTTTCCTGGTAAGCAGTAGCTCTTTTCTTCTTCGAAGATGTTTTGTTTGTTCTTCTGACAGCGTTTCTCTCGCCTCCAGACTTTGACTTGTGATTGCAAGCGCAAACACAATTGTCTCGCTTAGACTAAGGTATGTGGTTATCAGCGAAGATGGATTATCGCCTAACAATTCCGTGCCTCTGTACCAGGTCACAATCCATTTGATTAGTTTCGAAGTTGGCCGCAGAGCAAAACAGAAAAAATGCCAGTTTGGAGGGGTGCTGGCTGAGTAAAGATGAGAGCCCTGACTCTCACACACTATAAATGTGACGAGAGAGGGGGGGGGGGAGGAGGAGGAGGAGGCTGGCTCAATCAAAATCAAGCACACCACAAGCACTGGCCGCGGCTGCGCACACAAGGACAAAGGCCCCGCCGCAGACGAAAAAAGCGTCGGAACGACGACCCCAGTTTCGGCTCCACGGCGGCCCAGCAGGGAAATGGAGGCCCGCGCCTCTGCTGCAACTCTGTGCTTCCTGGCGAGATCTCGACAAAAGCAAATATCAAGACGTGCTCGCTCTTCGCGCCAGGTTCTCTCATTCCAAGCACACACTAGCTTACGCATCTCTTTCCTTCCTTTCCCACTCACAGTACGTGGGCCAGTTTAGTTCGCTTGCTCTTAACGATTGTATGGCCTTACTCTTTTGTATCCATTCTCTCCAGTGATCTCGCTCGAGCCATAGAATCGTCAAGAGAAAACACGAGGACAAAGAAAAGGATTAAGAGCGAATGGATACACTACTTAAATGCCGCAAAAAAAAAAAAAACCAAACTGGAGAAACCAGATTAAAGCCAAAAAGAGAGAAGATTCGTGGAGTACAACGCACAGCTCTTTTGCTTTCCAAGCATATGCATATAACCTCCATGGAGAAATGATACCGCAAGTTTGTTTCCCTTTCCTACCACTGCTGCCGCTTGATTCACTGCGAAGTTAAAAAGGAGAAAAAGAATATATAAGCTTCCATGCCTTCTTCTTCTTCAATCGTAAGTTCGTAAGTTTCGTTGTGTCTGTGTCTGTGTGTTTGTGCCCAGCCAAGCTATTGTCTTCTCTAAAAAAACAGTCCCCGCAAACCAATTGTCAGAGAGAATTAGACCACTGCGTGCGCTTGCCTTGCGCTCTTCCGGAGGAGAAGGAAGAGCCCCCCAGCGCAGGCCCCCCTGCCCCTGTGTTCCCAGTCCCCCAATCCATCACCCGTTCGGCAGCGGTATGTTGATATCTGTGTCACGCCGCGGCTCCGCGAGCGTCTGGCTACTCGACCATCCTCCTAAGCTGCCCATCCCCTGGACCGAGTGCTGTGAGTGCTGCGAGTGCTGCAACAGGCTGCCTCCACCACCGCCACCGCCACCGCCACCGCCACCACCAGCGCCACCACCAGCGCCACCACCAGGACCACCACCAGCGCCGCTGCTCTGCTGTTCCATGTGAGGACTATCCGGGCTCCTCGCCCCTGACTCGTTCTTGGTTGGCCTCTGCATGGATCCGGAGGCGGAGGCGCCCTGCGGGCTGTCCATGGCCCGCAATGGCACAGACTTGCGCGTGTCCGCAATGAAGCTCCCTACAACCACCTGCAAGGGAGTGAGAAAGGGAGAGAGAGAGAGAGAGAGAGAGAGAGCGAGAGCAATGAGAAAGAAAAGAAACAGCTATCCATATCCATCAGGTTCAAGCCTCTTTAAGCACACACAGCACACAAGGAGCAGTAGCCGCCATTAAATGAGAGAGAACTACTACTAACCTGAACGGGAGTGGCAGCCATGAGAAGCCCGGCGACTCCACCGCCAACGACGCGTCCATCTGGTCCGGCCAGGGACACGCTCAGACCGCCTGTTCTGCTTCGCGTGCCCCCGCTTTCGGTGAGGAGGAAAGATCCTGACAGGGAGAGGATCTCGAAACGACCCTGCAACACCTCCCAATTTGGAACTTCGGAATTGGCAATCGCAAAACAAGCGAGAGATGAACAGCGAAGTAGCTCACTCACCTCGTATGTCACAGTGCCACCAGAAGTAGCCGGTTGACGAAGCGTAACATTTGAAATGGCACCGTTGGCGGACAGAACACAGACTGCCCGGGGTCCAGTTTGCGAGAAAGACATGATTTTGGTGGCAACATCCTGGAGCAAAAAGAAAAAACGAAATAAAAAATAAAAAATCAAGCTTAGATTTCGGATAGAGAGAGAGATATCTTCTTCCTTTTTTTTCTCACCTCTCCAGCAGCGATCGTGATGACATGAGGAGTGAAGCCTTGTCCAGCGGAGCCTGTAAGTAATGCCGGGTGTTATAGACCAAGCCGTATATGTATCAAAACTATACGACAATGAACAGAGAAAACTAGTAAAAGAAATGCAAGAAAAAGAAGAGGGATAGGATGGATAGAGCAACGAACGTACCAAGAGCTGCAAGTTGCTGCTTTTTCCCAGACCCGGGAGGCCGGCCTCTCCTTTTCTCTGTGGGAGTGGTAGTGACCGATGATATCGGGCTGACGGAGGAGAGAGGCGTGAGCGCGAGCGACACACTGCTGCTGCCACTGGCACCGTCTCCATACTTCCTGGGCCTCCCCCGCTTCCTCTTGACAGGCTCCCCAGGCCGGACGCTACCCACAACGCCGCCGCCCATCACCCCGCCGCTGCCACCGCCGCTGCCGCCGCCACCACCACCGCCGCCGCCACCGCCGAGCTGCTGTGGTACGAGAGCCATGCCATCGCCAGGATAGCCGCCGGGCGCTTGCCCGGAGGGATTAGGGCTGGCGATGGAGGCCGGGCGGAGCCCCGATGAAGCATGCAAGCCGGGGGGCGATGGGAGGTGATGAATGCCGGGAGGAATCGGGCCGCGCTGGAGAATGGCGGAGAAGGATGGAGCTTGCTGCGCGGCGGCCATGGAGTGGTGCTGCTGGTGCTGCTGGTGCTGCTGGAGATTGGAGGGCGAGAGCCCAGATGGGGGCTCCCTCCCTTCCATGCCGTAGAGTGATCTCAGGAGGTCGCCTTCCCCTCTCCACCGCTGCTTATCGTAGCCTTCCAGCGCGAAATATTTCCCTTTGCCGCCGCCAAGACGAAGAAGAAGCGCGAGCGCGAAATATTTGGATGTAGCGCCGCGCTGCCAATCGAGGAGGAAGAAGAAGGAGAAAAAGAAAGCTTCCTCCTTCCTCTTCTTGCTAGAGCGAAGAATCGCCGGAGAGGAGAAAGAAATCCCGTCGCTCGCCCGCTGCTCCTTGATCTATGCCGGGCATTTAGAAGAGGAGAGTATCACATTTCTCGGCGCCGCGCTCCTCACAAGATCGCCCGCTCATGCCAATGCCGGTTGCGCTGCTCCATGCCGCCGCCTTGCATTCTAGCCCCGCGATTGAAAAACCCTAGCCCCGCCCACGGCCAAACGGATTGGGTCTGCGCAAGAAAATCCCCCTCTTCCCTCGTCCGATGGAAGAATGGAACCAAAACAAACACACGCTCCACCGATCGATCGCGTCGCGACCGGTTGAATCGCGCTGCAACGGATATCTCGGAGCGCTGGCCCGGGCGCGCGCGCGCGCGCTCGCTCAAGAACCCTAAAGCGAGGCAAGGGCGCTTCCTTTGCTCGCTTCAAAGATTTTCACACTCACTTCCCTCTCCAAAAAAAAGAAAAGAAAAAAGAAAAACGAAACTAAAACGAGAAATGTAAAAGAAAACCCCTTTCTGTTTGAGAGCTAATGAACTGAAATTTAGAAAAAAAGGCCACCATTAGATCCACCCCCAGCCCTATTCTTATTATGAAACCAAGAGATCGATCGATCAATCCAGTCGCTATTATTAACCGCGGTAACTTTGCAATCGCTAGAAATTTATTAACGGCCAAAGTACATCCTCCACGCGTACTTCCCTGCGCGCTTGCAATGTTTGACCGACTCTTATCAACCGGCCGCCGCGAGATTATTCGCGGGGATATTCCCCATCTAACGGTTGGGAAGAATATGCCCCCGTGCGCTGACCTGGCATGTTATCTCCGCCACGTCACCAGGGAACGCCCAATGGGAGCGCGGGGTTGATCCCCATCATCCATCCGTTCCCTATCCCCATAATGGCCACCCATTTGCCATCCAGTATATTTTTTACCGAGGAGGAAATACGCGTGGTGATACGGCATACGAATATCGCGTGCGTAGAGAGATAACAATAATGTCCAAAGAATGACGTACAGGAACAACAATAAAAAATACTTGCGATTCTCTTGTTTTTCTCTTTTGTATACACGACGACGAGCACGAACACCACCACCACGTTAAAAAAATTATGAATAGCGGATAGAAGTTCCTTATCTTTTTCTCGGCTTTGGACGAGCGCGCTATCATCTTCCAGTTGCTGCCGCCGCTGCAATTTGCCTGCTTCGATTCGCGATCGTTCTCGGCTTCTGATCAGCGCCCAATCCCTTCTCGCCATTTACTTCCAGGTCATGCCTGCGGGGTTTCGATCGGATAAGTTTCCATGCCAGACAAAGGAAGATAAAATTGCAAAGCAGCAGCGAGAGAAAGAGAAAAAATTATCTTACTGGAACACGAAATCTGGGATGGTCAACTGGTCGCGTGGAACAAACTGAAAAAGATCTAGCAACCGCTCCACATAAACAACCTTTTTCCATACCTGAAAGGGGCAAAACAACAAGAACAGGCATTATTTACTCAATGATGATGTGAAAAATCGCTTTTTTTTTTTTTTTTACCTCTTGATCGACTAACAGCTGCAACGCTAAAATCGCTGTCTTCAATCCTACTGTAGGATGCAGGACATAAATTGCCTGCAAGAAGACGTAGATGGTATCATAATTACCAGCTGAGAAGAATGAAAGCATAGCAGAACATACATTGAGATTGCGCTTATGCCTGCGGCCCAGAATTTGCTGGATTCGCTTTATCCATCCTAAATCCGGCACCCTGGAGGCATCATTTACAATGATTAGTGACGCAAAGAACGCTTGCCGACGCAACTCACGCTTGTAGAGACGCCGCGGAGTGAATATAAACTATCGTGTATGACCTTTGGATGACAGGCTCAAACTCCTGCGAAAAATTTACAAGAGCTCGTAACAGCGAGAATAAAAAGTTATTTGTGCGCTTACCTTGACAACGTAGAGAATAAACCGCTCTAGATCGAGACACCGAAGTAGAAAATGCGCTCCTACAACGACAATCACTGGCTTGCCATCCGCGTCCACACCAGCACGGTATCTGCATGTCATACCCGTTGTATCAGCGTTGCTGTTCTAGATAGAGCTCTTACTGGTGCCTTACATAATCTTCATTTCTGCTACCTCAGTGAGATTGATCACGTTTGCTCTCGCCAGATAACGGGCATGGATTGCATTCTCTTCCGAAAGCGACAATGGTGCAGTGTTAAGTGATCCCAATCCCATCCATTTCATCCACGCCCAGCCTCCTTGAGCCTGTGCTATTTTCTCCCACTGTTCCTGCCTTCTCTGATCGGGATCCTTCGTCATGGACATAAACGCAGGGTCGACCAGTGCGTCCAACGATTCGTTCCTGTGCACAGAAGAGCACATTAAACTTCAAACGAGTAAACAAATGATAGAACCTTTTAACTGCTACTGCTCGATAGTTATTGATGCCATTTTCTAGCGAGCTTGGAGCCCATTCGGATGAAGGCAGCGCAGAGATCCTAATCTTGCGCTCGGTTATAATCGTTTCTCCGTTCTCGTCTCCAACGTCAGCAGGAAGCTTCACGCTCGCAACATCTTCTTCGTACTTATCTCTTGGAAAATAGAGTGGAAGTAACCTGTAACAGCCTATGGAAATATAAATACCAGCAAACGGTTTAAATCATCAGAAGAAATACTTCACCTTCTGTAAATCTCTGCATCCGTGGACGTTGTCATACAGAACACGATACCGGTGATTTTGGTCCCGTGTTTCTCCATAAATCTACGCACCGTGCCTGTTCAGGCCCCAGAAGTTAAGATCATATTTGACCCCGATAGCGAGCACTTCAACTTACGAATTGCAACATGCGCAGCAGGTTCACGGGGATAGCCTTTGGTTTCAGAATAAATACAGCCCATCGCAATGCTAAGAACAAAAAAGAAAAAACTCAAACAGTGAGGTTTGAGATAACAAACTTACCTTTCAAGGTCGTGCTCGATTAGGAGCTCAAGACAAGACCTATAGCAATGACTAAGGGCATTTTCAGCAGCTGTGTGATACTTCACAGCGTATCGAGGACCCACAGTGTGAATGACACGCCTAGAGAAAAAGCGTACTATGATCATGCACAAAATGATGTGATTTCCAAGTACCTAGCGGGTAAATCATACGCGCTGGTGATCTTCGCCATTCCAGTTCTGCAGCCACCCTGATAAAACTCGCTCCAAACGTTTCACTAATCCGGAAACAAAATGCAAAGATAGATGGAAATCTTACCAGACTCGAGCACTCCTCCGCAAGCCCCGGTCCAGCAGCAGCATGTAGTCCAGGACTGCTATGAGCTTCATCTAAATTCTAGAACATCCCAAAATTTCAAGCTCGTGAGCAAAACCACAAAACTTAAACTTGCCTCGTTAGTAGAATTCACCACCGCATCGACTTCCAGGTTCCAGGGAACACCTTTCCAGATATACAGCTTCCCATTGATGCTGTGATCAATCCCAAACTTGGAGACCTTCTGGCCACTGCTCCCGGACAGCGGGTCGAAATTCCTCTGAGCGGCATCATCCAATCCGTCCCCCACACTGCTGCGCTGCTCGACATCGCTCCAGCACGGCACCTGGTCCAGCTTCACCACCGCCCCAGCTCCATTCCCACTGCCCGGGCCGCCGCGCGAGCCACCGCTGCTGACCCGGCTATACATCACTGGCAAGCGCGCGCGACCTCACGATCCGCGATCCATCGCTACAAACCTGTCGATCGGCGAGCTGCTCCGCCCAAGAACCCTAGAAAATATTTCCACAGATGGCGCTTCCGTGCCCTTCGACGTGGCTGCCCGACAGGCGTACGATAGATATTTCTCTCTGACAGGGGAATATGCTCACGCAACCGGATAGGATGAAACTTAATATCCACTTTAATCAGGTTTAAGGGCCCAGTCGTCAATCATATGCTAGCCCACGTGAAGAATAAGGCAAAGTGACAAATCTATGTTTTTAAGTTGCTGGCATTGGTCTGGCGGATTTAAAGCCAAAATACAAGCTCTCGCGTTGCTTGCTCGCGCAGGACTCTGGGATTTTTTCTTCGTTTTATCTGGCTTCGCTCGCTGAGATTTTATCTGCGCAAGCGATTCGGTTGCTGCAACGAAAGGAACACAATGATTCTCTTCTCAAGCTTTTAGCGAGCCAATCGTTCTAGCTTTTAAATCAGTAAACTTTCACGAACAAACCTGGAAGGGGTGCCTCGCTCTATAGTGGAGACAAAAGTGCGTTGTGCTTCTTTGATGCAACAGCGTCCTTTCCACTCCTCATCCTCCTCATCCTCCTCTTCGGCTTTGCCTCCCTCTCAACGATGTGGTTCACTAGGAAGAGCAAGTCCGATTTTCTCCCACAGCTCCTCCCGAAGAAGTTCTCCTACAGCCAGATACGAAGCATGACGAAGAACTTTAGTACCAAGCTCGGGAATGGGGGATTCGGCCAGGTGTACGAAGGATTTCTCAAGGACGGGAGCAGAGTGGCTGTCAAGGTTCTCAAGGAATGGTCCACTCAGGGAGAGAAGGAATTCAAAGCGGAGGTGATTTCCATGGCGGGGATCCATCACAAGAATGTCATTCCCTTCAAAGGCTACTGCACTTCTCGCAGGATCCTCGTCTACGAATTCATGGTGAATGGCTCGCTCGACAAATGGTTGTTTGCGGAGCCAGGTGAGTGGAACTCGTTGCTGTTCTGGATATTTGCCTCTCTCTTTCTTTGCTGACTGGGGAGCTAAAGGTGATCGATCGTAATGCGAATGAATTACCTCTGTCCTGTGAAACTCCAGGAAAGGAGCGACTGCTGGACTGGCCAAAGCGGTACGAGATTGCGGTGGGAATGGCCCGAGGCTTAACTTATCTGCACGAAGAATGCACACAGCAGATAATTCATTTGGACATCAAGCCCGAGAACATACTTTTAGACGAGAACTTTTCTCCAAAGGTAACGTCGCTTGCTCTCCATCTCCCTGGAACAGCAAAGCTTCTGGAACTAAATGGTTCCAGCTTTCTCAGAAAGAAAAGGAAGCTAAAGTGTCTTACACAGGTCACCGATTTCGGACTGTCAAAGCTGGTGGATCGAGACAAGGCCAGGGTCGTGACCAACATGCGTGGAACTCCGGGCTACCTCGCTCCCGAATGGCTTAACTCCAACGCTCCAGTCTCCACCAAAGTCGATGTATACAGCTTTGGCATCGTTCTCCTGGAGCTAATCTGCGGAAGAGAGTCATTCCAAATCTCTAGCAGCAAGAGCTCTGAAGAATGGTACTTACCGCCATGGGCGAGCAAACTTGTAGCCGAGGGACGGGGACTGGAGCTCGTCGACACACACCTCAACGAGGAGGTGGAGTACTTTTACCAGGATCAAGCCAACCGGGCAATCCAGACGGCTCTGTGTTGCATCCAGCAGGATCCATCCAACAGACCATCGATGAGCCGAGTCCTCCAGATGCTGGAAGGCGTGATCGATGTTCCAAGGATCCCTACAAAGCAAAAAACCCATCAGACCGCGGATGAGAGAGTCCGAGAAGAGCTCAAAGCCTTTACAGCGTGTATCAAGAAGGAAACGACCTTGCGAGCAGCGTTTGATGCCAGCGATCGCAGCACAGGGACCTCCAGTAAGTCATCTAAACTCTGCGACTTCCAGACCTTGATGCCCAAGGAGACGATCGATCATCCAAGAACACGGTCTTACCTCGATATTTCGATCTTGCAGGCACGGATTTCAACCTCTCCGACCCGGATATCGCGAGCAGGACGCCGCTGCGATGGCCGCTACGCGGCGACATTGTGAACATCCAGGTGAGCGATGTGGCCGGCGATTTCGTCCACGCCGTGGTGCGCGACGTGAAACCCCAACAGCACCAGGTGAAGCTGGGGATCCTGTACAAGATCGACACCGCCAATCGCTGGGGCGTGATCGAGGAGGAGGCGCGGTGGAGGAACTGGAGCGTGCTGGTGTCGACGCTGCGGCACTGGACGGCCGTGAAGTGGGTCACTGTGCCGGGGCCAGTGGGAGGGTACCAGAGATTGCCGGTGGAGTGGATCGCCGCCAAGCCACAGCTTCCCTAGGAACGTAAGAACCCTATTCTCAACGGTCCGAATTTTTCTAAGGGAATGTAGCTCAGATGGTAGAGCGCTCGCTTAGCATGCGAGAGGTACTGGGATCGATACCCGGCATCTCCAAGCAAGAACACGTTACGTCAGAATTTAATTGAAATCGCGCCAGCCATATACGTTGGAAGAACATGGGAGAAATGCTGGCAAACAACTAAGCGCGATCGTGTGATAACTCCTAAAGTTTTTTTTTCCCAACCAATTCAATACATCATTCCCAACTGTGTGTCCCTTGTTGGCATCGAAGAGGACATGCCCGGAAAAACCCTAACCAACTACGTGGCAGGACCCCATTGGTGCTCAAGCGGCAGCATGTGCGCGCCAGCCGTGTCGTCCGGGCCCTCACACGTCGTCGTCGCTGCCTTGCTGGCACCCGGCCGCCACGTCGGACCCACATCTTGGCGTAACACGTCTCGTATGTGAAACCACGTTATGTTAAGTTTTAATAGGTCGGTCCTTTGCCTTTTAAAGGAGAGGCACCGGTTAAATTTCCCCTGTTAAGAGAAGGGAAGACGAAGGAACGCTCGTTGCTTATAGAGTTCTTGCGAGGAGTTCTCTCTCTCTCTCTTATTCCAGGGAAGATCGATCTATAGTTTGCGAGAGGAGAGCTCGGGATCTTGGGAGGAAAGGAGAAAATGGCACAGATTTTCTTCCTCGCAGTAGCAGCATTGCTCGTCTCATTCCAAGCTTGCAGTGGCGAGAACGAGTATGTCGGTAAGCTCTCGAAGAAGTCCTCCATGTTTTCTTTGTGAGAACTTCTCCTTCTTCTCGAGAAGGAGATCCAGGATTCTCGAGGAGGAGGAAAAATCTCAGGAATGCTGCTTGGATCTGGGCAGTAGCAAGGATTTCACGCTTAAATTTCATTCTTTCCTTGCAGTTCGTCCCGGGATGAAGCTGGAAGTGTCATTCGCGGACGTCCCAGCAGCGCCGCCCACCGGATCCCTTGCGCCGCCACCAGTCCCGGTTATGGCGCCGCCCACGCCCACGCCAGCGCCCGCGACGCCCCCGGTTGCGACGCCGGCCCCGGTTGAGGCGCCGGTCCCCTCCGCCGCCTCGCCGCCAGCGCCACCCACCGCCCCCACCCCCGGCGGCTCCGCCAATGCTCCAGCCAGCCCCCCCGGCACCACTCCATCCTCGGCTCTCGCCATCGTCTCTCCCATCTCCATCGTTTTGGGCTCCATCGCGCTGCTGGGTCTGTTCTAGACCTCGATCTTTTTCCAATCCATGCTCCATTTTTTTCCTCTCTCTCTCTCGATTTTCCCAGTCCTCTCTCGATTTGCTCCTACATTGGTGTGCGTAGATTTGTCTCCTCGCTCGCTCTCGCTGCTCTGATTTGGATTGGAGACTCCTCCCAGATCTCCCGGTTTCGTGACGATGGACAGATCGTTATCTTTCGGCTATTTTACCGTCTTCTTCGTCGATCGATCGATCAGTCGGCAGCTCTGTACAAGTAAAAATGCGTTCTTTCCTCTCGCTTTGCTTCCCTCCTCCTTCCTTTCGCAGGATCCATCTCCATCCCACTCAGAGCAGCAGAGTTTCTAGGAAATTTTTTGTTTTCGTTGTGGTTCTCTCTTTAAAAATTCGATTTTTTATCCTCTCTCCAGAGGAGCACCACTCCACAGCTTTGTGTGATCGATCGAATCGCCTAGAGGAGCGACTGAGCACCACTCCCAATTCCAGGAGCAAACGTCACGGATCGATCGATCGATCGCAATCTCGAGCGAAGAAAATTTGGCGTTGCTAGCTAAAAACAGGGGAAAGGTGTGGAAGGAATCACGGGTCCACAAAAGAAGGCCCAGAGGCTCCACAATTCAAGGCGTTCGTGGTAAGGCATCGCAGCGCCAGCACCAGCGCCCAGGCATTGTTTTTCAATGATTCCTTTCGAATCTCGTGCGCATATAACTCGCATCGACCTAGATCCCATTGATCCAGCGCCACGTTTGCCCCTCTAATCTCGCGATCAATCAGAGATGGATGCATGGCCTCGCCCTCCACCGCTCCAATCCAATTTTTCCTCCTCGCCCATCGCCCACTTGAGAAGTGGAAGAGAATATAAAGGCAGGGAAAAAAAAAAGAGAGGAGAGGACAGGCAAAGCTCCAAACAACAGGGTCTCTCTCGTCCCTTTGGCTGTCACGCAGCAGCAATTCTGGCAGTGGCACTGCGGATTTTTCTCGGAAGCTCCAATCCAGCTCGATCCAGCCCTCATCGAGCTTAACTAGAGAAACTCTCTCTCTCGCAGATCACGAATCGCCACTCCACACCCTCACATGGCCACCAGCAGCGCCGCAGCGCAGTACTTACAATCCATCCGTGGTTCTAGAAAAGAGAATTCGCATCTTCACATGGTAGTGTCAGATCTCCTAGTCCCCTGTTCTTAGGGTTTCCTTTTAGGGTTCTTAGCTTAGGGCAAACTGTATAGCTGACGTGGCATATCTAGATATTCTTTTGGATATTTCTTGTTTGAGTGAGAGGTGAGAGGAGAAGAGAACGATGGCTTGCAGTGTTCCCGGCCTTTGCGGGACTAGGGCAACGTTTAGGGTGTGCGAGCAGCGCCTGGGATCCGGCCTGGGGTTCCTCCCGTCGCCATGGCGCTCCAGATCATCTGCGCCATTGCTAGCGCGCCGGATTGGATTCCACCAGGTACGCGCCTCGCTCGCGCCAGGATCGGCCGCCGAGCGCCTCCAATCCCTCTCCGGCGTCGTCAGCGATGAGAATGTGCCCGAGGGCCACTCGGGGCTGCACGGATTCCTCTACGGCGAGGCCGGGGCGGAGGTCCACGGCGACGGCGCCGCCAAGGAATTCCAGGGCCGGGAAGGGGAGGACGATGGAACCAGCGTCCTGGAGCTCGAGAGCTATGTCTCGGCGAGAGAGAGCATCAAATTCCCGGGGGTCTACGCCGTCTATGGCAAGAACAAGGCGATGGAGTACGTTGGCTTCTCCAGGAACGTCGTCCTGTCGCTCAAGACGCACAGAACCCGAGCCGGCGAGGAGCGCTGCGCGTTTGTGAGGGTGAAGCTCTTTGGCGATCCATCGCTCGTCACCAAGTCGAGGCTGGAGGAAGAGAAGCAGCGCTGGATACGAGAGCTCGAGGCCGTACCACCAGGGAACTCCCCGGAAGAACAGAGCCTCTGGTCTTCTTCCGCAAAGGTGGTGGAGACGAGCAGCGCCAAGGCCAAGTCCATGTCCGAGAGCGAGCGGAGGGAGTACGAGGAGAAGAAGCTCAAGCTGCGCAAGGCCATGGGCGAGAACTTGCACGACGACGTCGATGGCGAGGACGAGGATGCCAAGCTGCGGCGCCTCAAGATCTTGCAGGCCGTGGAGGGCGATAACTGGAGCAGTGTGATCGATGGCCAGACCATGGAAACTGTTGGCTCCTCCGCTGGTTCTTCGTCTTCGGACGCTTCTTCTTCGACTTCTTCGCGCGAGGTGGTGAGCCCGTTTGAGTCGAGCAACACGAGCAGCACCGCGGGCAGTGGCTTGTACTCTACCGAGACGTATGATTTCACCGCGGAGAACGTTGACAAGGTGCTGGACGAGGTGCGGCCATACCTGGTAGCTGATGGCGGCAATGTGGCCGTCGTCTCGGTCGCTGATGGAACCGTCTCGCTGGAACTCCAAGGTTTGCTCTTGAGAAGCTGTTTTCTCCTGGCTGATCGTGCTTGGTTTCGTCTTCCAGGGGCTTGCGGGACTTGTCCCAGCTCCACGTCCACCATGAAAATGGGAATCGAGCGAGTCCTCCGGGAGAAATTCGGCGACGCTGTGAAAGAAGTGGTCGACATCAACAGGCCAAGTGTAACTTTGACATTTGAAGTAAGCCACCTCGTTTTTCTTCGCGCGATGGATCTCATCTCTCTGTTCCTTGCTCGCAGGCCTTGAATGGACAGATTGACATGCTGAGAAGCGCCATCGAAGGCTACGGTGGTGTGGTACAGCTCGCCACTGTTGATCCTGCCAAGGGAGAGTGTCAAATAAAATACAAAGGCCCGGTGCCGCTGGGCCTGGGGATCAAGGCTGCCATCAGAGACAAGTTCCCGGAGCTCAACGTCGTCTTGATCGATCCTTAGAGGGTCAGAAAACTTGTTTGTGGCTTCATCACCATCTGGAATAACATGGTGTCAAAATTCGTCGACGGCGAATCGGTGCGTGGACAGCCTGCGCCGCGTCATCGTCTACTGCCACGACTTTGCCCGAGCTGCGATCGGAGCTCGCATCGCGCAGCTATACTCATCACCCGAGACGAGCGAGAGCAAGCCTGGCGTTTGACAGGAAATGCTGGGATGTTTGGAAAAGATTCTCTGCGGGGAGAGTGTCGAGGACTGCGACTTGTATTATAGGCTTCGATAGTGGTCTTGTACGCAGCAATAGCGAGGTAAACTTGTTTGTCCTAGCGAATGTATAGAACAGTCTCGTGTTTCATGGAAATGGGATTTGAGGGCGAATGTCAATAGTTCACTTACATGGATTGGTTCGCTCTCTTTTGTGGCGGGATTTTTGGCACACCCAAAGCTCAATGCGCTCAAAGAAATGCGCTCAAAGAAACAAAGCCTTCTTTCCGACTAGCAAAGTGCGTGTTCTTATCTTACCGAGCAAAAGAAAGAAAGAAAAGAGATCCCGGAAGATGCATCTCAAACATCCCTGGAGTAGATCAATGCGGCGAGCCGCCTGTACATCCGCGGCGTTTCCCTGCACTTGAGATCACGTAAATCGTCTTCCATGCTCTCCTCGAACTCAATCTTGTCAACCTCGCAATCACCGGTGATCCGACCGTGGGACGGGTAGCCTCCCTCGGCTTTCGTGATGGGGTAACGCACCTTCGCGTAACACTTGAAGAAGGCCGGGCAAGTCTCGGGCAAGTCGTTAGGCGCCGGATGCTGCAGAGACCAGCCCATGGTTTTGGACCTGCAATCAATCAAATTTCGAAACGATTGAAAGCTTTTTCGAGATCCAAAATACCAGTGCATGCCTATCAGCGTCGTCTCCCTCATTCTGATCTGGAACGTCGATGGGAGGTTCTCTTCTAAAGCGAAGTCAGCCGGTTCCGTCGGCGGCACTGCCATTTGCCTGAGCTCTTCAACTGAAACATTCTTTAGCTAGATCATCCAAAGACGCAGTCCAGAACTTACAAGTTGTGGTGCATCCAACATAGAGTGGTAGCTTGGACGCACTTATCCAGAGCCGGACTACTTGAACCCTTATATCCAAGTTCTCCTCAAATGTGAGGAATGTGCATGGTTCCATGAGCCACGCGGGGAAGTGATTCTTTGACAGAGCTAGTGTCACTTGGTTAGCTTCTTCGTCGGTGAGCCCAAGATCGAAGTCGAGCGTACAGTTCACTCGTTCCTCGTCATAGTCCTCCAGCAGAAAATCGAGATCCTTGGGCAGCTGTAAGCAACGATCTTTGGCTTTGAAGTCCGCGAATGGATTGGCATGGAGCTGCTTCTGGGGAACAAGATAACAAAAGTAAAGACATGGAAAGAGCTAGTGTGTAGTAACCTTTCCAGCGGTAGGGGGTGGGGGCGCGAGCTGCTTGACCAGATCGTAGAGCCGTCCATGGCCTTCCTTGCCCAGGAAGCAGCACGTTCTAAAGCCATGGATGGCTTTCTTTCGCACCATTGTGGTCACCGCAGCAGCCGTGAGCGTCTCCAGCACAACGTCGGAAACTAAGGAGGAGCAAGTCAGGCGGATGAACTGTCTCAACTCCGCCACAGACGATGCTTCCGAAAGAGGTGTGCCTGGAAATGGCCTCAGCCTCAATCAGTCCCAAAGTACACAACAGTCTCTTACCTTGTGAGCTGCTGCTGCTACCCGCCATCGCTTCCTAGGTTTAGGGTGGCGTCTATTACCAAAGTCTATAACATTAACAAGGTTACAATAACTTTTGAAGCTTTAAAATGTGGACTTCCAATGAGCAACGGCAATGAACTTCTAATTTCAAGCTACTGACGGCTAGTTCCCTGGAAGAGCATGGACACAGACCCAAAGCACCGCTTCTTCAGTGGGAGCAGCTTTAAACTTCTATGTTGTTGGAACAATAAAATGTGCCAGAGGACTCGTTCAACCAGCAAACTTATCAAGAACATGAAAACATTAGGAACGAACAATATGCCACGTAGGCATAATAACTCCGAAAGTCCATGGGGGGCTTTTTTTAGCAAAAATGAAAGTTAAAATTCGACTTATGCGAAGTCGTGCAAAATTCAATTTACTTAGCAAAAGAATAAATGGAAAAAAATCTCAAAGCTTGAAGCCTCTTGAATGGCTTCACCTCCTTTGGACAATGTAAGTGGATCTTGCCTGCCTGCTCGCTTCCAAATCCCTCTCTCCATCGTGGCCAGGGAGCACTGAAAATACAAACACCCAAGTATAAAGAGCTTGGATAACTCAAGAGAAAACTTAACAGTGATACTTACAGTGAGAGCTAGCGTAAGAGAAACTTCCATTGAGAAAAGTCATGCTAAGTCATGCATATTCACGGATTACATAAAACTTGAATAGATGAGTTAAGAGTGAACATGCAAGAAAAAAATATACAAAAGTATTTACTGGAAGTGTTGCGAACAGGAGCCTCAAACAATAAAGCAGCTGCTTGATAAACTCCTCTTGATTTTTAGAAGTCTAATAGTACTTGTCCTCCCAAGGTAAATGTCATACTCGTCCCCGTCAAAGCACCTGGAAAAAATACACAATTTAGTTTGGATGATCAGAGAATCATAGCATACCTCAATATAATTCTTGTAGTTGCCTTTTCTCTCTGGGTTCGTTATAGGATGTAAGTGCATAGCTCGTTATCAATCACAAGTACTTATATCTTCCAACCTGTTTGAACCACCAGAAGGTTGCTAGTGAAAGCACATATAGCGCAGAAGCTTACAAGAAGTTCGTGTTCTAACAACCAATGGCCATCTCTCGGTCAATTACCTAGGGGACCTGCAACTCACATCCACTATGACACTTCCAAAAGCTGGTTGAAGATACTCCAAAGCCATTTTAAGCTGAAACACATCATCAGTCTCAAATATGAGAAAGTTCTTTCGCAAACTTCTTCGTGACCAGGACAAAGAAACGAAAGGCTCACCTTGCGAAGAACATTTCCCACTATCTGGTCGATCCAGAGGACTTCCTTGAGATTGACACGGCCGGTGGGATTGCTCTCGTGTTCATTCTCATCGGCTACATCAGAGAATAGTCAGGGACAGGGACGAAAGACGAAAAACAACAAACAACAGACCATAGCCAATCTCACAAGACACGGAGTGATAGCCATAACTCGGCCTGTCCTCGGTCAGCTTGAACACCATCCCGGCCAGAACCTTACAAACGAGCATGGCATGGTGCCTGGAACCCGAGGATGCCTTGACATAGTAGTTTGCCTTGCTGCTGGTTGCTGTCACATAGATCCCCGGCCCAAACCGGAGGAATCCATCCACCTTTGCTTTCTTCTTCTTGAATGCGGCCAGGATGATGTTGCAGAGGCCTTTTCTTCTGCTGCTTCTGATGATCGGCCCGTTTGATCTCTACGCCCAAGCTGTGCATCACATCTCCACTGCCTTCTCCCAAGTCTCGGCAAAGTGGGAGGGATCCTCAACTTTGATGAGCTTGTGCCTCAGTTTATTATCGTCTATGATACCGTGTAGACAATGCTTGCTAAAACTTTAGTTTCATTCAAGTATTTAAAGGTACTTTTATTAGATGAAGTAACCTTTTCCTTTTCCCTAACTCTATATAAATTAGCTTGTGCATTAGGTTTTGCCATATTAAGGTTTTGATGAAGTGGTCGAGGATCTTAGTGTTCGTGGTTGCGATCTTGGCTCTTTGCGTGTGCGTGTATGGGAGGTCGATTCCTCAACTCAGGACTATCTACATGGGAGATTCAATCTTCGACGTGGGCACAAACAAATATGTGAAGGATTCAGTTTCGCGTTGTGATTTTGTGCCATATGGGGTGACGAGGTTTAGCAAGCCATCCGGGAGGTGAAGCGATGGGTTTATAATTCCAGATCTGATAAACGAGGCGATAGGTTTGCCCTTTTCAAGACCATTCCTGGGCTTGAAAGCTGGGAGTCAACTTCCACCAAGCATTAATTTTGCGTCAGATGGCAGTGGCTTACTTGACTCCAGTCACTCGGACTGGGGCGTTGTGTCGTTTAACGAGCAGCTAAAGCAGCTCGCGCAGCTCTCCAAGAAAAATCTCAATCTCAATGATTTTGTGGTTGTGATATCTTCTGCTGGGAATGATATTGCGGTAAATCTTCAAAACATTGCTGGTATTGACTGGCATGGATCTCTGCTTTTCAAGGCTGTTTTTGCCCCTCTCCAGAGCCTTGTAGACCGATGAGTCTGAATTCAATCTGCCCATGCTGTCTTCCACAAGTGGCAAATACATCAGCTGGCCGTCATCAGATGCTCTCTAAGGTCGCTGCCCGCTCGTTGGCGAAGCAATTGTTGAACTGTTCAAGGTAGACGATCGAGCGCGGAGCTGCCGTATTGGCACTCACTGAAGCTCCCGAGATGCTATTGAAGGAAGTCTCCGAGATGCTCTGAAGGGTTGTAGCATGTACTCCCTGCTCGTAAACGACCTCAAACAACCAGGAGCTTTGCCTGGCTGAAAGAATGAGAAGGATCAAACTTTTACTGAAAGAGAAACGTCCTTACCTTCCACGCTTTTTGGAGCGTTCCTCATTCTTGCAATATAAACGTTTTTCGTACGCTGGATGTACTGTTGAGATTGCTCGCAGTTGCATCTATAGTCTTCAGTGTCCGTCGTTCCTAATGTTTTCATGTACTTGATAAGTTTGCTGGTTGAACTGGTGTTTTCAAGAGTCCTCTGCGTGTTTTATCGTTCCAACAACATAGAAGTTTAGAGCTGCTCCCACTGGAAGATGAACAGGAAGCGATGCTCTGTGGCTCTTCTTGCTCTTCAAGAGAACTAGCCGTCAGTAGCTTGAAATTAGATGAAAGTTCACATTTTAAAACTTCAAAATTAGTAATAAAAGGTAAAGTATAAACCCTAAAACTATGAAGCGATGACGTCTACAAGTAGGCGAGGATGAGGATTGTCCAAGAGAAGACGTTCCTGGTGACTATCCGGTCGAAGGCACTTCGCGCTTGATCCAGCTCGCCGCGTTTACCATACATCTGGACGAGCAAATTCCCGAGAAACGTAGAAACGTATCGCCGTCATAGCCGCGGGACTTGAGGAGGAAGTGGAGCCTCTTGCCTTCCCAGAGGTTCTGGCTGCTCCCGCATCTTCGCAACGCCTCGGCGTAGCATTTGGTGGTGTCGCTGCTGCAGCGCAAACTTGGACTAGAACCCACTACTGCTACATCGCTGGTGAGCCGCGGAGAAGAGCTGGAACTCCAGACAGCGTCCATTCATTCCATCACAAAGCTCTCCACAAGCATTAGGTAAGGTTATTTTGTGATTTATAGATTCTTTCTCTTTGGAGACTTATATTTTGAAAGTAAGGAGTCCAGAGGAAAAACTGCAAGCTCTCAGCCAGGCAAGAAACCTTTCAAACTTTCATTTAAGAGAAACGCTTTGAAAGAGCTAACTTCGCAATTCTAGCGAATCTCACGACGAATACAGTTGCCAACGATGAATAGAGTTTATCTCGCTAGCTCTCTCAGCCTGCTCTCGTCGCGACCATGGCCACAACGAAGGGTTCGTGGACAGCGGGTAGAGGCAACGCTTACTTGCAGTAATCGGCGGCCAACTTGGGCTTAGTCATACAGGACGAGATGACCGATGTGCGTGGTGGTGGTGATAAGAAGTCCAAACTCAATCACGGCAGGAGGTCGCTCGTCTTGGAGGCTGGATCGAACTTCAGAGTTGCCAGTTCTCTGTCTGCGCAGAGACTGAAACAAGTAAAGTTGAAGGCAAGTACAACCATTATAAGTTAAGCTTGACTCGGTGATCATATGTGGTTCACTTGTTGGTGAGTCAGATCAAAGCAAGCTCACACTTTTTCCTTTTTGTATTTGCTTGGAGATGTTTGAGGAGTACCATGTACACCTCGGCTCTTTTGGCAAACCGTTATTGAGAGGCTATGTCGCTGATGGCAATGGCGACGCGGAGTACGATTCGATTCAAACAACAACAGTAGCCTCCCAAAATCTGTTGATCCCGTGCATTGACGTTCAAACGGATGAAATGGCTTTTTCTCCAGTCAAGGCAGATCAGTTAGCACATAAAAAATATTTCGAGTATCTTTTAAGCAAGAAAGTTTAAATATATTTCATTCTTCTACATATTTCTTGCGGAAAAAACAAGGAATTCATCCCCAAATAAATTTGTTAATTTTACAACACTTCTATGATTTTCTTTATGAATTCCTTGGCTAAGAGCATATACGTGTGTTCAGTTGGGTGTATTATATCCCAAAAGACGTAATCGCTTGGATTCTTGCACAGCCCACTCAATGTATTCTTTTGTGAAAGGCAATTGGGACAACAACCCCCGGAATTCTTAAATCCAAACCTCTTTGGGTTCTCCACGTATGATTTGATCAAAGAGTAGCCATCCACAAATGTTCCTTTCATCCCTGGAAATCTCTTTGCCACCCCTAAAACAATCTCCCGAGCTTGCACATTGAATTCTTCCACCAGATTGTTAATCTCGCTCACACATTTTCCTCCAGAGGTCACAATAGGTGAACATCCTAGTGCCCCAACACTTGAGTAGACGATCTTTCGAAATCCATACTTGTATAGCTGTTCCAATCCTTTCTCTAATGACATTAACATTGCTTTCAAGTCAACATCAGCAATGTTTTGAAGATTCGCCGCAATATCATTCCCAGCAGAAGATATCACAACCACAAAATCATTGAGATTGAGATTTTTCTTGGAGAGCTGCGCGAGCTGCTTTAGCTGCTCGTTAAACGACACAACGCCCCAGTCCGAGTGAGTAGAGTCGAGTAAGCCACTGCCGTCTGACGCAAAATTAATGCTTGGTGGAAGTTGACTCCCAGCTTTCAAGCCCAGGAATGGTCTTGAAAAGGGCAAACCTATCGCCTCGTTTATCAGATCTGGAATTATAAACCCATCGCTACACCTCCCGGATGGCTTGCTAAACCTCGTCTCCCCATATGGCACAAAATCACAACGCGAAACTGAATTCTTCACATATTTGTTTGTGCCCACGTCGAAGATTGAATCTCCCATGTAGATAGTTCTGAGTTGAGGAATCGCTCCCATACACGCACACGCAAAGAGCCAAGATCGCAACCACGAACACTAAGATCCTCGACCACTTCGTCATCTCGCCAAAACCTTAATATGGCAAAACCTAATGCACAAGCTAATTTATATAGAGTTAGGGAAAAGGAAAAGGTTACTTCATCTAATAAAAGTACCTTTAAATACTTGAATTAAAACTAAAATTTTAGCCATCAGACAATAATAAACTGAGGCAAGATGGCAGCATTACACCACAAGCTCATCAAAGTTGAGGATCCCTCCCACTTCACCAGACACGGAGTGATAGCCATCTGGTGGAGCAACCAACTCGGCCTGTCCTCGGTCACCTTGAACAATTGCCCGGCCAGAACATTACACACGAGCATGGCATGGTGTCTGGAACCCGAGGAGCTGCCGTAGGCCTTGACATAGTAGTTTGCCTTGCTGCTGGCTGCCGTCACATAGATCGCCGCCCCAAACCGGAGGAATCCATCAACCTTTGCTTTCTTCTTCTTGAATCAGGATGATGTTGCAGAGGCTGCACGAGAGATTGCTGCACAGTGACTGCTGCTGCAGCGTCCCGAGCCCGCACAAAACCGTTGTGCCATGGAAGCGCAGGACCCCGTTTCCATTCTTTCCAATCTTCTCGTCCTTGCTGCCTCTCTGGGCCATCAGCTTTTCTCTGTAGTCCACGAACCGCTTCACCGATTGTACACGCGGAGGATGTCAATGACGGACGCTTCGCTGCCTGGATGGTTCCATTTCGCATGGAAGTGTGCGATGACTCTTCCTCGTTCCGGGTCGTCGTTGCGCGTGCTCTCCACTGAAAAAACACGGGTAAATAACGAGAGAGCTCTTGGAAACTGGCCAGAGGAGTGGTTACCTGCGTGCTTTACCAGGAAGTTCTGGTCCAGGTACTGCGGGAGTCGAACTTCGCGCGGCACACGAAGCGTGAGAAGTGCTTTCCCCCGTCCCGTGGGCGTCACCCTTCATATGCGTTGCTGACGAGCACTGGTGTTGATGGTGATCCCAGAAATTCGCTCCACAGTCACTGCAGGCCAGAACTTTCGGAGTAGGAGCTGGGGCCGAGGGAGCCTTGGTTGAGCCAGAACATTGGCTGTGACTATCGGATCGGACACACAAGACCCACTACAGCAGCAACTCCAGCAGCAGCAGCAGGAATCTGGAACCGAGCTCTTTCGATTGCTGCTGGTCATTGGAATCCTCTCCGTGGCTGCTGGGCTCGTTTACTACTTGGTCCTCTTGGATTTCCCTACCACCATCCTCGCCCGGCCGTCCTGTTCATGGAGATGATGTATGGACAGGTGATCCCAGTGGATCCATTGGAGCAGCAGCAGCTAAAAGGAAGAGGAAACGACTACGCTTACACGTTGAGGTTCGTCATGTTTTGCATCCTCAACATCACCAATCCAAACAAGAACGTGGATTTCTACCATGCGGATCTCGAGATAACGGTGCTCTACCGAAGTGAGGTCTGCCCATTGGCTATGCGATTGTGGAGGACGTTTTTCACCCGCGGTCTTCTTTGATTCAGCCCGAGTTTTTCATAGGTTCTATTGGTGTGCCTTTGCCTCTGCGGGAAGGGTACACCCTAGATCCGTACCTGAGAGTTTTTTTTTTGTTTGTTTTTTTTGTTTTTGGTTCGTACTCGGTGTGTTTGATCCAGATGCAGGTGGAGGTGATCACACATTCGACCATGGTTCGAACGGCTGGGTTGAAATCTCAGCGCTTTCGCATAAGGTTTCGATGTCTTCTTTATCAAATGCTGACGACGGGCGAGCTTTTGCAAGATTGCAAGTACACGAGTGCTGATGAATGGTATTCCAGAGATGCGGAGTTCAAGCTAAACTGAAAGTCTGGCTTGAATTGGATTCGAGGAGCCGTACAAACACTTCAGAGGTAGAGTTTAAATTCTCTCTCTCTCTCTCTCTCTCTCCTGTTTGTTTTTGCGATGCCATTTTGTCTTGAGTCAAGGATCCTCATTTGCATTGTATATCCTTTGCCAACTTGCAAAGAGATTTCTTCTTCAGTCTCATTCAGTGCACGTTTTTTTGTCCTAGCAATGTCTCTTTGAATACGTCCGTAAGATCGACAGTAGTGCGCCCGCATGAGTCTCGTGCTGCAACTGCTGTAATAACCCTTCGTTTTAACGAGATAAGCAACTCTCTAAGGATGTGTCCTCGTCTCTTGGTCTCGCTTTCGTTTGCTGCAAATGCCAATGCCGCCAGTGATAGTAATCTAGATGGATGGTGATGCAGGCATCAGAATGTTTGGCAACGTCGGCTCTGACCCTCCCAAATCCATCAACTGGAGAACTTTGGGAGCAGTCACACCTGTGAAAGATCGTAAAGGATACCAGAGTAAGTCGGTTTTTTCTCTCTATTTATATCCAATGCTGCTCGTGTCATGATTGAATTCGGCATCCCCAGATGCTGCTTGAACCGCAATGCTCTCCAGTTCTAGAACATCTGTGATGAAGTTCTTGATGGATTTCAAGGCTGCCTTCCCTGCAAGACTCACTGGAGGGAAGGCAACCAGTGCTGAAAAGATTGTAGCTGTCTGTATGTTCATCTCGCTCCAAGCATGCAAAACCTAGGAAAGAGAGTTTTCAACGCTTGGCAAAACAAGAGATCTGAAGAAGAGAGTTTGAGAGCAATTTGTACATTACCAAGATCTTACACGATTGGCAGTTATGGAGTTGATCATAGAAGTCTATCTGAGACACGTCAAAGGCCAAATGTCATGACTCCACTTCATTCACGATTGGAAACATCTCATCCGCATGAACTTCGGGATGACTTTTGGAAAACCTTTGGGGACAGGAACCACGTCCTGTAAAATTTCCAAAGGTTAGAGAAAACACAACGTTGCAAATTCACTCAGTACTTAGATTGCAAGCTTGCAAAGCTTTATCACCGGTAAGTACCTGGAGCGAACCACAGCGGAAAGAGTTACAGAAACGGAAGAACATCCAAAGAATATGCACCACGAAGAAAGTAGAATGTAATTTCTTCTTCTGGCCGTGAAAGAAGATGGCGACAGAAAGAAGTGACCCGTTTGCGAAGGTTCACTGAGTTCATGAAGAGTACATCAAATTAGATGACAGAATGGCGGAAGGAAGTTCCCAGGTCCGGAATGCCTCGATGTTAGGAGCCTCCTGCGGCGAGAACCACCAGACTGGATCTAGCTTCTCGAATGATAGCCAGGGAAAATCGAGAGAAAGCACCTGTAAGTAGAGTGAGTTTTCTAGCAACATATTAAAGTGAAAGAGAAGTTTTTGTTTTTTTTTTTAAAGTTTTACCTGTGGATCACGGCCAGTATTACCAGCCCCAGCTACGTGTTCAGTGTGTAAGCTGCTGACTTCCATATGCAAACTACATCTTTCGTCCTGAATGCAAATATGGGAGAATGCAAAACTTTGTATATCACCTTGAACCAGTGTAAAGATCTTGTCAGATGAGAAACTAGAATCTGAACCACACAAGTAAGCTTTAGAACTCTTTTTGATTATTCCAATTAAAACGTCCTGCTTGACAGTTTTATATCAACAAAATGGAGAATAAAAAACTGGAGGATCATACTCTTACCTGTTGAATGCCTTGAGGCGAGAGTCTCACATCAATTATCTTCTGATCTCCTCACAGGGTGGCTGCGCCAGACAAGATGAATGATCTAAAAATGCCACAAGCTTAAAACGACAGACAGAGAGAAAGAGAGAAAGAGAGGAGGGAAGTATTTCTTTTCTTTCTTTGACGGAAGAGTAGATGATGCACCTTCGTTCTTTGAAGGAAGCTTGGTCTGAGGTTCTTCCTCTTGAATTTATCAAAAAAGAGAGTCACTACAACTTCCAAGCCAAGGATAAGAAAATCTTAACTGGTTTTTCATAATGCGTCCCTAAAAAATTAGTTCAAATTTAGGGCGCCAAGAGAATATTTCTTTTGTGGCATATTTTATTCTCTCAGAAGGATTAGGGTAAGCGCCGATGAAGAGGGATTTGCTTCGGGAGTGTTAGGATAAGGGATTTTTTGATGTCCAACACAGTTGGACTAACAAGCGTATTAGGCTGACTGGCGGAGAGCCTCCCAGAGGAGTAGCATCCGAGTCTCAACGGAAAATACATCAAGGGCTGCATCAAGGCTTATCACTTAAGGCTGCTCTAGCAGGTCCAGTAGCTATGGATGTAGATTTGGTTCCATCGGCTTCCACAGCGTCGGCTTCCATTCCATCAGTGCCTCATGCTACCCCGGGTACCCCATTGGCTTCCTCGGTCGCGCGTCCTGCTACTCTTGTTACCCCGGCTAGCCCGGGTTCTAGCAGGGAAAGGTCTCTCTTGAACTGTCCGCCATCCGAAGCAACTGCAGCCTCCTTCATGTTCCAGCATCCGCTAGTATCTTGTTCCGGCAACTTTCCATCAGACGACAAGATGGATCAGACTTATGTGGGCTTGAGGCAGGCGACACTTGATTCCATTCTTGACAAGATCAGTCGGGGACCAGCTGAGACGAAGCGCTGCTTTTCTGAGGCAGCTACTGAATCCCAAGACAGAATTCACATGGGCTCGCTGTTTCCCGGCTTTCGGTACGTGATTCCCCGTGATCGAGATATGATTGCAGAAGTGGAAGGAGTCACATGCTATGCCGTGCAACGCGACGAGAATGGTGAGATAATTCGCGACGACGACGGAAACGCTGTTCTCGAGGTAAAGACGGACATGCGGGAATACCACGAGGTCGAGGACAAGGACGAACCCAAGGTAAGAGTAGCCTTATGAAATGATCTGCCTGCCTATAACTTACGTGCTTCGTTCTGCTACAGCGGTGGCGTTGCGACTTCAAGAGCAAAGTGAAAAACGTTGAATTAATCCAGTGGATGAAGAAGCATTACCCTTACGTGAACCCCGAGTTCTGGCTGCCGGTTTCCGTCACTGGAGCTAAATGGAGGTAAATTAAATCCGTTTTCCCCTCGTAGCAGGCACTAACGAATGTTGGCCCAGTTTGAAAGACGAGGACACATTTCAGTCGGGCTCATCTGGCTGTAACGAGCTTTTGAGGGAGCTCGAGGAATTTCACCCAGTTGATCGACTGTATACCTTTGTTTGGGCCAACGATGTGTACAACTATGGGATTTTGGACATTTTTGGATCGTGACAGTCTGCGACGGCAAGATCACTCCAGAAAGCTACGCGTAAGTGAGACGACAGCACTAAACATATTTCTCATATTCTTCCTTTCAGGGCGTACAAGAAGCATGTTTCCAGTACGAGAGACTGGTTGAAGACCTCCTTCCCAGAGGAATCGTATAAGCTGGTGCCAGGTACTCTGGAGGAACTGCAAGCACAATATGATACGCGCAAGGTACAATATGAAAGGAAAACCGGCACAACGCTCACTCGAAGGAACTCCAAGTTTCTGGTCGGGGTTTACTACGTAAAACCCGATATGGTAAGCTGATCTCAATTCTTACAGCTCGTTCTCATCACCGCATTTTCAGAGGAAGAAACTGGTTACTGGCAATCTCGCAACAGACCTTGAGGACGCTTACAACTTCGTTCAGGGCTTCATGAGGATACACGTCGGCAATGAATTCCTTGCGTGGACGCCGGAAATGGTTGAAGACATATACCAGCAAAGACTCATAGAAATCCGTAAAGAGCAGCGGAACGTCTTCAAGGCGAGAGTCTTTGAGCGGAACCTGGTGCTGTACGAATCTGAGCTGAAGGCCACAAAAGGGGAACTGTGCAGCATCAAGGAGTCGGAAGACAAGTATGTCATCCGTCTCAAACTACCGAGATTTGCAGGTTAGTGTGGTGTGTGGCCTCTTGACGATGCATGCTGACTGATATTGTGGTTGCTGCAGGGAGAATCGACATTGTATCTGGCCCTGTGAAAGGTGACCTGCAAAAGACGTGTTTGGACATGGTGAAGATTTACAGCAACGAGGAGCCTGTGGAGGACGAGTGCTGCCTCAGCATTGTGTTTGAATTCTCGTCCGTCGATACTAAGCAGTCCTTTTGGGAGTATGACAACCAACAGGTGATCATTTCTCTTCCAAAGAAGACACTTCCGCAGCTGGAGATTGTCCGTATGCAGAAGAAACAGAGGACTTGCTGAAAGAGTTACCCTTCCGTTTTACCTGGTAATCTGATTTGTAGAAGATGTTTTGATCAAGAAACTGTATAGTTCAGTGAGAACCCTCCCCCCGATTTTCTTAGGTTTTGGGCCTGTTGGTTTAAACAAAAGCCTAACGGATAATGACATTATCACGTTTATTATATGTTACTTTTTGTTTTCGAAACTTTAACACTCTTTTTTTGTTCTTCATCTACACAATCCAGCGTTCTCATCAGCTTCTCAAACTCGCTACAGTTCTTCATGACTGCCAAGCTGATGAGAACGCTGGATTGTGTAGATGAAGAACAAAAAAACCCGTTGTGGCTATGGTCGCGACGAGAGCAGGCTGAGAGAGCTAGCGAGATAAACTCTATTCATCGCTGGCAACTGTATTCGTCGTGAGATTCGCTAGAATTGCGAAGTTAGCTCTTTCAAAGCGTTTCTCTTAAATGAAAGTTTGAAAGGTTTCTTGCCTGGCTGAGAGCTTGCAGTTTTTCCTCTGGACTCCTTTCAAAATGTAAGTCTCCGATCGTGTCAAGAGAAAGAAAGAATCTATAAATCACAAAATAACCTTACCTAATGCTTGCAGAGAGGTTTGTGATGGAATGAATGGACGCTGTCTGGAGGTCCAGCTCTTGTCCGCGGCTCACCAGCGATGTAGCAGTAGTGGGTTCTAGTCCAAGTTTGCGCTGCAGCAGCGACACCACCAAATGCTACGCCGAGGCGTTGCGAAGATGCGGGAGCAGCCAGAACCTCTGGGAAGGCAAGAGGCTCCACTTCCTCCTCAAGTCCCGCGGCTACGACGGCGATACGTTTCTCGGGAATTTGCTCGTCCAGATGTATGGTAAATGCGGCGAGCTGGATCAAGCGCGAAGTGCCTTCGACCGGATAGTCACCAGGAACGTCTTCTCTTAGACAATCCTCTACTTCTAGAACGGGCTCTTAGCGCTTCGTAGTTTTAGGGTTTGTACTTTCCGTTTTATTACCAATTTTGAAGTTTTAAAATGTGAACTTTACGGACGGCTAGTTCTCTTGAAGAGAAAGAAGAGCCACAGAGCATCGCTTCCTGTTCATCTTCCAGTGGGCGCAGCTCTAAACTTCTATGTTATTGGAACAATAAAACACGCAGAGGACTCTTGGAAACACCAGTTCAACCAGCAAACTTATCAAGGACAGAAAACATTAGGAACGACGGACACTGAAGACTATAGATGCAACTGCGAGCAATATGCCACGTAGGCATAATCACTTGTTACATCATGCTATCCTCTCAACAGTACATCCAGCGTACGAAAAACGTCTATATTGCAAGAACGAGGAACGCTCCAAAAAGCACGGAAGGTAAGGACGTTTCTCTTTCAGTAAAAGTTCGATCCTTCTCATTCTTTCAGCCCTGCAAAGCTCCTGGTTGTTTGAGGTCGTTTACGAGCAACATGCTACAACATTTCAGAGATAGTCACGGCCAAAGTTCTGGCTCAACCAAGGCTCCCTCGACCCCAACTCCTACTCCGAAAGTCCTGGCCTGCAGTGACTGTGGAGCGAAGTTCCGGGATCACCAGCAGCTCCATCAGCACCAGCGGTCGTCAGCAGCGCATATGAAGGTGTCCGGCCCATGGGACGGGGGAAAGTACTTCTCATGCTTCGTGTGCGGCGCGAAGTTCGACTCCCCGCAGTACCTGGACCAGCACTTCCTGCTAAAGCACGCAGGTAATCACTCCTCTGGCCAGTTTCCAGAAGCTCTCTCGTTATTTACCCTTGTTTTTTCAGTGGAGAGCATGCGCAGGGACGACCCGGAACGAGGAAGAGTCTTGGCATACTTCCGTGCCAAATATCCAGGCAGCGAAGAGTCCTCCTCCGCGTGTACAATCCGGTCACAGGGTGAAGCGTTTCGCGGACTACAGAGAAAAGCTGATGGCCCAAAGAGGCAGCAGGGGCGAGAAGATTGGAAAGAATGGAAACGAGGTCCTGCGCTACCACGGCACGACGGTCTTGTGCAGGCTCGGGACGCCGCAGCAGCAGTCACTGTGCAGCAATCTCTCGTGCAGCCTTTGCAACATCATCCTCGCCGGATTCAAGAAGAAGAAAGCAGAGGTGGATGGATTCCTCCGGTTTGGGCCGACGGCAACCAGCAGCAAGGCAAACTACTATGTCAAGGCCTACTGCTCGTGTGTAAGGTTCTGGCCGGGATGGTTTTCAAGGTGACCGGGGACCGGCCGAGTTGGTTGCTCCACCGGATGGCTATCACTCTGTGTCTGGTGAAGTGGGAGGGGTCCTCAACTTTGATGAGCTTGTGGTGTAATGCTTCCATCTTGCTTCAGTTAATTATTGTCTGATATCGTGTAGACAATGCTTGCTAAATTTTAGTTTTCATTCAAGTATTTAAAGGTGCTTTTATTAGATGAAGTAACCTTTTCCTTTTCCCTAACTCTATATAAATTAGCTTGTGCATTAGGTTTTGCCATATTAAGGTTTTGGCGAGATGAGGTCGAGGATCTTAGTGTTCGTGGTTGCGATCTTGGCTCTCTGC
Organism: Selaginella moellendorffii; assembly: GCF_000143415.4. NCBI lineage: Eukaryota > Viridiplantae > Streptophyta > Lycopodiopsida > Selaginellales > Selaginellaceae > Selaginella > Selaginella moellendorffii. The sequence goes on from NW_003314272.1 coordinate 2,826,097, forward strand.
GTGTGCGTGTATGGGAGGTCGATTCCTCAACTCAGGACTATCTACATGGGAGATTCAATCTTCGACGTGGGCACAAACAAATACGTGAAGAATTCAGTTTCGCGCTGTGATTTTGTGCCATATGGGGAGACGAGGTTTAGCAAGCCATCCGGGAGGTGTAGCGATGGGTTTATAATTCCAGATCTGATAAACAAGGCGATAGGTTTGCCCTTTTCAAGACCATTCCTGGGCTTGAAAGCTGGGAGGCAACTTCCACTAAGCATCAACTTTGCTTCAGACGGCAGTGGTTTACTTGACTCGACTCACTCGGACTGGGGCGTTGTGTCGTTTAACGAGCAGCTAAAGCAGCTCACGCAGCTCTCCAAGAAGAATCTCAATCTCAATGAATTTGTGGTTGTGATATCTTCTGGTGGGAACGATATTGCAGCAAATCTTCAAGACATCGCTAATGTTGACTTGAAAGCAATGTTAATGTCATTAGAGAAAGGATTGGAACAGCTATACAAGTATGGATTTCGAAAGATCGTCTACTCAAGTGTCGGGGCACTAGGGTGTTCACCTATTGTGACCTCTGGAGGAAAATGTGTGAGCGAGATTAACAATCTGGTGGAAGAATTCAATGTGCAAGCTCAGGGGATTGTTTTAGGGGTGGCAAAGAGATTTCCAGGGATGAAAGGAACATTTGTGGATGGCTACTCTTTGATCAAATCATACGTGGAGAACCCAAAGAGGTTTGGATTTAAGCATGCCGGCGGTTGTTGCCCCAACTGCCTTTCACAAAAGAACACATTTAGTGGGCTGTGCAAGAATCCAAGCGATTACGTCTTTTGGGATATAATACACCCAACTGAACACACGTATATGCTCTTAGCCAAGGAATTCATAAAGAAAATCATACAAGTGTTGTAAAATTAACAAACTTGTTTGTTTTGTGGGATGAATTCCTTGTTTTTTCTGCAAGAAATATGTAGAAGAATGAAATATATTTAAACTTTCTTGCTTAAAAGATACTCGAAATATTTTTTATGTGCTAACTGATCTGCCTTGACTGGAGAAAAAGCCATTTCATCCGTTTGAACGTCAATGCACAGGATCAACAGAATTTGGGAGGCTACTGTTGTTGTTTGAATCGAATCGTACTCCGCGTCGCCATTGCCATCAGCGACATAGCCTCCCTCAATAACGGTTTGCCAAAAGAGCCGAGGTGTACATGGTACTCCTCAAACATCTCCAAGCAAATACAAAAAGGAAAAAGTGTGAGCTTGCTTTGATCTGACTCACCAACAAGTGAACCGCATATTGTCACCGAGCCAAGCTTAACTTATAATGGTTGTACTTGCGTTCAACTTTACTTGTTTCAGTCTCTGCGCAGACAGAGAACTGGCAACTCTTACGAGGAAAGATGGATCTGAAGTTCGATCCAGCCTCCAAGACGAGCGACCTCCTGCCGTGATCGAGTTTGGAGTTCTTATCACCACCACCATGCACATCGCTCATCTCGTCCTGTATGACTAAGCCCAAGTTGGCCGCCGATTACTGCAAGCGTTGCCTCTACCAGCTGTCCACGAACCCTTCGTTGTGGCCATGGTCGCGACGAGAACAGGCTGAGAGAGCTTGCGAGATAAGCTCTATTCATCGTTGGCAACTGTATTGCGAAGTTAGCTCTTTCAAAGCGTTTCTCTTAAATGAAAGTTTGAAAGGTTTCTTGCCTGGCTGAGAGCTTGCAGTTTTTCCTCTGGACTCCTTTCAAAATGTAAGTCTCCGATCGTGTCAAGAGAAAGAAAGAATCTATAAATCACAAAATAACCTTACCTAATGCTTGCAGAGAGGTTTGTGATGGAATGAATGGACGCTGTCTGGAGGTCCAGCTCTTCTCCGCGGCTCACCAGCGATGTAGCAGTAGTGGGTTCTAGTCCAAGTTTGCGCTGCAGCAGCGACACCACCAAATGCTACGCCGAGGCGTTGCGAAGATGCGGGAGCAGCCAGAACCTATGGGAAGGCAAGAGGCTCCACTTCCTCCTCAAGTCCCGCGGCTACGACGGCGATACGTTTCTCGGGAATTTGCTCGTCCAGATGTATGGTAAATGCGGCGAGCTGGATCAAGCGCGAAGTGCCTTCGACCGGATAGTCACCAGGAACGTCTTCTCTTGGACAATCCTCATCCTCGCCTACTTCCAGAACGGGCTCTTCCGGGACGCTCTCGATGCCTATCAGGAGATGAAGGACGATAGAGTGGAGCCCGACGACTTCATCTTCTCCATCGCCCTGGGTGCCTGTGGAGCGCTCGGAACTGACGCCCTCGAGGAGGGACGGGCGATTCACTCGCACTTGATCGTTGCGTCTTCCAGCGGCGGACAAGCAACGCCACCATCTTTCGGCAAGAGCAGCATCGTCACAACTGGCTTGCTGGACATGTATGCGAAGTGTGGCAGCGTTGAGGATGCTCGGAGAGCCTTCGACGTGATGGAGCGCAAAGATATCGTTGCCTGGGGAGCTATCATCACGGCCTACTCGGAGCACGGAGATGGAAAGACCACCCTGGAAATGTTTCGAAAGATGGAGCTGGACGGAACCAAAGCAAACATGTACGCTTACTCTGGAGTGCTGGACGCTTGCTCGAGGTTGGGAGCTCTCTCCGAGGGCATAGCCTTCCACAGCCGGATCATCGCTCTTGGATTGGAAAAGCACCTGGTGGTGGCCACCGCGATCGTCACCATGTACTCACGATGCGGGAGAATGCACGAAGCCAGGATCGCATTCGACACAGTCAAAAAGAAAGATCTCGTATGCTGGAACACGCTGCTCGCCGGATATGCCCAGCACGGGCATAGCAACGACGCCCTGCAATTATTCCAAGAGATGGTCATGGAGTCGTGCGAAATGAACCGAGTTACCTTTAACAGTATCTTGCACGCTTGCAGCCACACCGGACTTGTGGAACTGGCCAGGAGTTACTTCGTGTCAATGACGATGGATCACGGCATTTCCCACGAGGTCGACCACTTCGTGCGCTTGATTGACGTTCTCGGCCGGGCTGGATGGGTCACTCAAGCCGAGGAGGTGGTGGACGAGATGCCTTTCCAGCCGACGAGTGTTATCTGGGTGACGCTACTCGGTTGTTACAAGATGCACGGCCGCGTGGAGAGAGCCGAGCTCGTTGCCGATCGCGTTCTGGAATTGGATCCGGCGAATACCGCTGCGTTTGTGCTCCTCTCCAGTATCTATGGCCGAGTTGGGAGGTGGGATGACGTCCGGAGAATTCGACGAGCGATGCAAGAGAGAGGTTGGAAGAAGCTCCCAGGACAAAGTTATATCGAGATTAAGAATAGGTTGCACGAGTTTGGCACGACCGGCAAGCTGCACCCACAAACTGATAAACTTAAAGCCGAGTTGGAAAGGCTGGACCGGCAAATGCAAGAAGCTGGCTATGTACCTGATATGAACGAGGTGCTGAGGGATGTTGAGACGATGGAAGAAAATGTGGAGCATCTCGGCTATCACAGCGAAAGAGTTGCTTTAGCTTTTGGTTTGTTGACAACTGATCCTGGCACCCCGCTTCAAATCGTCAAGAACTTACGGATCTGCTCCGAGTGCCATGCTGCAATCAAAGTCACTTCCAGGATCGTCGGCAGAGCTATAGTTGTAAGAGATGTAACATGTTACCATCACTTTGAGCATGGACAATGCTCCTGTAAAGACCACTGGTGAAGTTGTCGATCGGATGATTCATCCAATAAGCGACTTACAGTATCTGTACAGATTACAAACCAGGTAGTGAAGATGCAAAACAATTTTAAAGGCACCTGTCCAAAAGTTCTGCTTTGTGCTTAATGTCAGAGGCCCATACAGCCGGCTTCGCATATTTTGGCAGGATCGCCTGGCTGTGTTTCGCTTCCCTAAGCCATAACTCCGCTTGATCGCATTCCGAAAAGACCTAGAAGAGAAAAACAAATAAAAATGTTGAGACTAACAAAACAATCACTTGCCCTTTCAATACGAAACTGATCAAGATGAGCACCCCTGGCAATAGCAGCATTTCGCACATTCTCGATGTGCCTTTGCATGTCTGACATTGCAGCATCACGAGCATGCTCCTCGGCCACCCGTTCTTCGAGTGACTTCACGAGCTGCATTTACAAGTAAGCACTGAAGGCAATTGTCGCAATTTTACCATTTTAAGGTCCGCTAGCTTTGCAGCATAGACAGTTTTAGTCTCATTGTCTCCTCCTTCGTACAACCATGTTTCGGTATCTTGGAGTTTCTTCAGTAAATCTTTCTTCTCCGTTTCACTTGCATATTCTTGTAATTTTCCATAAAACTGCATGCATCAATCGGTAAGAATCCCACAAGCAGTCATTGCAAATACCTTGTTTCGCATGTCATACACTAGAGCTTCCAATGCATTCTTCGCCTCTTTCGTTTCTTCGGACACTCGATCCTGGAATTCCATCTCAAACTCTTTCTCGATGGCATTTTGCAGCTCCAATGAGGACAGCTCCTTCGTTGTCATTTCCACGATTGGCACATCAGTGTGTCTCAATCTTCTCATCCTACTTTGTCCCTGAAAACGACAGAGAGACGTTTCCTAGAGATTCTTAAAACGCTCTCTGATACCTGCTGCATGCCTGATTCCAGTTCTTCATCTTCCATAAGCTACAAATCCCATGACCAGATGAATGTCGAAAAACAAAAAAGACGAGACTTTTTTGCTATACTTACAGTGGCTGATGACAACATGAGTATTCCATGCTGATTCAGGTGAATTGAAAGCCTTAGACGCGAAGATTCTGGTTTCCTGCAGCTCAAAGGTCCCACCTGAAGCGGATCGCAATAAAAAACCATTCTGAAGTATCACAAGTTCTTACAGTAAATGTTGCAAAAGGGTTCGAAGCGCTTGCCGAAAGTTCAGTCAAATCTCCATATAACACTCGAATCTCGAATATCGGATTAGTTACCCAGAAAGTGAGCTGTTTGGACGTAGGAAACGACACCCCTCGCCGAAAAACAATGCTGTTTGGAAGAATCTGTGGAACGATGGATGCTGAAGGAGTCGTGGGATCGTCAAGACCATACTCAAACGCTGCGGGTCCAGCCCACGAGAACGCTACAGGGAACAGGAAATAGTCATGGACCTGTAGCAGCGAAACATATCAACACAACTAAAAAAATTGAAGGAATGCTTTACCTCGAGCTTCTTAACTCGAAAAGTTGGACTGAACATCGCACCTTGGAGAGCACAGCCGCGAGCAATGCTTTCGCTCGCATTTAAAGTCCTGCTAGGCTCCCTCCTAAAAGCGGCAGCGAGAACTCTAGCGATCGCAGGAACTCTGGAACCAGAACCGATCACTTCCACAGCGGAGATATCGTCCACAGCCAGTTCCGAATCCGTTAAAGCTCTTTCACAAGCATGCCTGATCCTCTGTAGCAGCGGGGCACACAGCTTCTCAAACTCTTCTCTCGTAATAAAGCCTTTGACGTCCTTCTCGTCCATGAGACACTCGATGCTGATGGGAGCCTCGGCATTGGCACTAAGGATCTTCTTCAGCTTCTCGCACGCTCTTCTCAATCTCTGGCAAGCCCGCGAGTTGGACAGGACGTCGATCCTGTAGGTGGCGGAGAACTTCGCAGCAAAGTGGCTGAACAGCACCTCGTCAAAGTCCCGGCCCCCGAGACACCGATCAAACGCGTAGGATAGAACTCGCAGCACACCTCTCCGGAGAGCCACGACCGCCACCTGGGTGTGCGCATGCCCGACGTCCACAAAAGCCACGAAGATTTCCCGAGTCTCGTGAAGAAGATCCGTCCGATAGAGGCCATAAGATATCGCGGCGGCAGTCGTCTCGTGGATGAGCTTGAGAGGCCGGAGACCCGCAATCGCAGCAGCATCGACGTAAGCTCGCCTCTGGACGTCGTCCATGAAAGCTGGAGTTCCTATCACGCACTCCCCTGGAGCTACTCCCATCATGTTCTTGGCTGCGATCGACTTCAAGTGCGCTAGAACCATCCCAAGCAGCTCCGTGGCCCCGAAGATCCTGTGCTCGCCGAGATAGGAGACGTGGATCGCCGGCCATCCCCCTCTTCCCTCGGTGACAAGGCACGGCATGAGCTTGAGGTCGCTCTGGAGCTCCGGATCCCGAAATTTCCTGCCGATAATCCTCTTGATCTGCCACACCGTGTTCTTGAGATTCCCCAGCGCCGACGCCGCGCCGGATGCGCCAATGCAGCGATCGCGCTGCGTGAAGGAGATGACAGAGGGCGTCTCGCGGCTGGATTCCTCGTCGAGAAAGACATCGACGCCGCCCTGCCGCGCGATCGCAATGCGGCTGTGCTCGTTGCCAAGATCCAGCCCTAGGCAGCTCATGGCGCCGCGACGACGTACCTCTGGATGATCTTGGATCCCTAAAATATGTTATATCCAAAGTAGAAAAGTTAACTAAAAGGCATTCATGGTAAAGTTTATCCCTCCAAGATTTTAACTAAGGATCATCTGTACTGCGCCATCGAGATTTCTAGCGAATCCATTATACGTGCTTTCCTTTAAAATGACCCTAGAGTCGTATAGATTGTATCACTAACTCGGAACTGCTCAGGCCCTTTCAGCTGGGCGATTTCTCGCTCAATCACATGTAAGAACTACCATACTAGCTCTTGACATGGCAATCAAAATTGGATGATCCTTTCCAGAGTGGTACTTGCTCCACTTACATGGTCTCTATCGTACAATTACGTCCCACAACCACACGCCGCGCTTTACTATGCCCAGAGAACTACTCGAGGGGGATTGTAGGCCACTGTAATCTCTCCGACTGGATTGGGGTACGTTGGGATGTGGATTTTGGTCGAAGTAGATATCCAGACGGATATGGACTGAGGAGGAAATCGAGGCCTGGAAACCCATTGTCCAGGCAGTGTATGCCTAAAGCTGGATCTTGGCAGCGAGCCACCCAAAGGAGGTGATTTTATCCTTCAAATCTTGCATGCTGGACGAGTTTCTCACACAAGCAATTTCAAATTGCCCAGCTTATCATCCTGGCCAAGGAGCTCCAATCTCTTATCTTTCGGAAGGAATTTTCTTCTTACCTTCAGGAATGGATTTGCAGGCTTTGAAGGCGTCGAGATCCATGGAGCTCACGGCTGCCGCATCGACCAGTTCCTCAAAGACAGAACCAACGATCGAACTGACCTCGCTTGAGAGGTTCGCTCTGGAGATCTTTTGTGAGGAGATCGGCCCAGGAAGAGTTGGGATCTGCTTGTTCTTCTCGGACTTTGTTGGAGCTGGATTCCAATCCAATGGAGCTCGGACTCTTCTCTATTTCGTGGAGGCCCGAATGAGCCTCTGGCCACTGAGAAAGGCAGGGGAGGATGGCAATGCTGCTGTGGAAAGTGGAAAGGCCGACGTGGTCGGCTATTTGTCCTATTCTTTTCTCGTGGATGAAACTTAAACTGTTAGGAAATCACACTTTCTCTGTTTTTTATCTTAAAAAGTCGGAGGCGAAATAGTTACGTTTTTGTAATTTTCTACAACTATGTACCGTGAAGTTACGTTTCTCTTGCACGAGCTTTGACATTCCAAAGGTAACTTGGAAGAAAATGGATCCTGCTATCGCTTATGCAGGTAGAATTGTTCTCAAGATTGAGTACAGTCAATCATGGAAGCGCCACAAGAGATTCAACAACAATAAGAACATCCTCTCATTCTCAGGAGAAGAAGCAGTTCTTTTTCTCCTAAAAGTTGGCTTTTGATCAGAGGTTGCTCCACTTACAAGGTGTAAATCATATAATTACGAACCACAGCCTCATGCTACGACTTATTATGCCCAGAGAACTACTCATAGGGGATTATTGATAGCCGAGGCCACTCCAATCTCTCCCACTAAACTGGGTATGGTTCTATAGTCACGAGTGTGGTTTCTATTCATCTTTTTCCTGCAGATATCCAGACAGTACAGGAACATGGTCCAAGGAACAAGTTGAGGCCTGGAAACCAATTGTCCAGGCAGTGCATAACAAAGGAGGGATTTATCCTTCAACTTTGGCATGTTATCACACATGTAAGCTTCAAGGAATTTTTATTAGGAATGCCCAGCTTACCCCATTATCTTCCTCCAATAAGAAAGCTCCATGGTAGGTTGACTTATCCACTCCAAGATTCTTGGAAACCAATGAGTTCCCTGGCACCATGGATGACTTTAGGATTGCTGCACATATGAGCAGGTCAAAACCAAACTAAAAGATCTTAACTGACAAAGAATGGGTTTGCAGGTTTTGATGGCGTCGAAATTCATGGAGCCCTCATCGACCAGTTCTTTAAAGAGAGAACAGCTGCCATTTTGCTCTAGAGATCCTGGAAGCTGTTTGCAAGGAGATCAGAGTTGGAATCTGGGAGCCTCTAAGTCCAACCCACAAATTCAGCCTCCTCTACATCCATTTTGTGGAGCCCCAAGAAAACAACTTCACCACTACAACCAACATGAAGGATCACTACACCCTCTTGCCAATGAGAAAGCTCTATAAGGGAGTGTTCATTGTCACTAGTGGAGACATGGGAGGATGGCAATGCTTCTATGGAAGCGGGGAATATTGACTTAGTGAGACATTTTCTGTTAAATGCACTACTTGGTAACCTAATCCCATATCTCATATAATATGGGATATAAATCTCATTTCAATGCATGATTTATGGTAAGGGTTATTAAATGAGTGTGAAGTGGATTTTTATTAGTCCAAAAACCCTATTTTTTATACAAGTTTGGATTGAAACCAATCCGATAATTCAAAATCCACTATAGTAATATTATATACAACTTTTAATATTAATATATATCATTGTAATTGTATACTTGGATTTCATCTCCTTTTCTTAGAAGGATAGAAGGCAATTAAGTTCTTTAGTTTAGGTTGGGATCTAGAGGAACATTAAGAAGAGGCACCAATAGATTTGTAAGTGGTATTAATTGCTCTTGATCCCTTTGTACGAAGTATTTTAGCTATTGTATATGTATAATTTTTGGAGGATTAGCTTATTGAATATAATGCCAAACTTCATAAACTTGAAATCCAACTTACTACAACACCTGATACGGTCCCTTCACTAAACAAGAAGCCTTTTAGACAAACCATATACCGTAAAATTGAGAAAATTGACTAACACCAAGTCATTCACTTTGTACTTCATAGGTGGACAATGATGGGAATTGTAGTGCCATTGTTGTCCCACTTGTATGTGGCCTAAAAATTTAGTAGACTCAACTCAGACAACTGGAAGAATGCTCTTTAAATATTAATCCCAAGATCTAATATCGGCAACTCAACTCTGTTAATAATATTGGATCATTACCATATAGAAGTTTATATAGTGAAGCACTAATAGAATTTTATACCCCTATAATATACACATACCAAAAAGAGGGCAAATAATCATCTCAATCTAAATGTTAAAGTTCATATACTTCATAATCATCCCTTTAAAGGTCCAAATGAGCTATTCCACTAAACCGATAAAACACTTGTAAAAGTATGGTGTATCCCCAGTCAAGATGTTAAAACATGAAATGCCTTAGCCATAAATGCAAGACCATTATCTGAGAGAATTCGCTCTAGATAGGAATATTGAAACACCACTTGATTGAGGAGGAAGTACTCAACAATAGTTGTTAATGCACTAGCAAGAACACCAACTTCCACTTAGTGAGTCAAGTAGTCAAAGGCAATAATAGCATACTTATTGCTAATTGTCGCGAATGTGACTTCGGGTATCGAAAGTTACCTGTCGGCTAGTCCTTTCAGATATTCTTTCTTTACTGCCACGACGGCAGGAGGTTGGTATTGCTGGACCCGTTATTAGTCTCCGCCTAAACTAGTTGAGAAATTGGTCATCACATATGCACTTAGACCAAAAGGGCACTAAGGAAGGAAGTCCTAAGTTGTCATTTAGTCAAGCAGACTTGACACGGTGATGAGAAACTCATGATGTTGATTTGCACTTGTTAGTGTTAGGAACCCCTGCAATATTGAGCTTGGTCCCTCAATATCGCTAGATGATAGCTTACCATGTCTGCCAAACACCCTTGCTATCATGCCCTTCGTGTTAGTTTCATTTCGGTCCCAAATGCTATTTATGGAAAGTGTCCAGATTTGCTCATTTGGCATATCTACAGAATATAGAGATCATTCTGAACACAATGGTGTTCATCCCGTGTCCAAATTCACAATCTAGGGACATTCCATATTTAGTAAGTTTCGAGCTTGTCTTAGAGACTAACTCCTGATACTAAGGGAAGTTTGGGGTGAAAGCCCAAAGCATGTGTTCCTCAAAGGGGGGGGG
>NW_003314272.1:2836520-2904818 GCF_000143415.4 Selaginella moellendorffii
GGGGGCTGTGGGGGGTTCCAAATGTATAGTAGGGATAGTGGGTAGGTCGGGCATGGCTAACCAACCTGAGGTATAGTCTAACTCCTGCTTGTGTGCCTGTCCTTGTTTTGTGTTCGGCTTGGGTCTAAGCCCAAGTTCCATTCCATGCTAGTTGGTGGAGTACCTATGTTCTCGCGTTAGGCCACCGGTATGCCGAAATAGCGCCAGACTCCATTTGGCTCCGTTTTGCGTGCTGGTCCTGGCATTGGGATGCTGGTTACTCTAGGACTGTTCCAAGTCGCTCCGGGCTCCTGTCCCTTCGCTCCTTGGGCTTTATGCTCGGGAGTTGCTCCGTGGTTCGGTCCCGTCACTCCTTGGCTCCATGCTTGAGAGTTTGGCACCGTTCTTTCGTTTAGTGGCCCAAGGCCTTGAACCTCAGGTTCCTATGGACACGTGGCATGTGACACGTGGCATCTGTCACATGGCACATAAAGGGTTTAGGTTCCGCTTCGTAGTGTTATCCTATGGTAAATCACCATAGGATAAAGGGTCAAAACCACGTGCGCTACATTTGGTATCAGAGGATGAGTCTCGGCGACTACTATCCAATGAGATTGGGCAACTAGTCTCATTGCATATGTAGAGATGAAAACAATGATCCGAGTGGGTATACGTTTGGGTGCAAAGACTTCGCGTCTGCTCCTTGGGTATGGATTTGGTTACCTTATTGTACCGTAATAATGTGAGCTTGCTCTTGGGCTTATAAGATGGATTGAGTTGTATCATTTTGTATGAGTTTGAGCTTGGGCTCGTGAGTGAGGCACATTGGCAACTCAAGGTTACACTTTGAGTTGGCAGGATTAATGTTAGCCTATCGGTGGTTCCATGAGTTGTTCCATGTACCGTGGGTGAAAGCAAACTTTCCCTAGGTTTGCTATGAGTGGCAAATAGGTTGGTCCGTAGCTGTTTAGCATGGCACTAGTGGATCCTTCCTAGGCATGATTATAAGTGGATCAATCAAGACTATAGGAATGAGTCTATTGATTCAAGTAATTAATGCTATGCTCTTTCATAAACTTTTCTTGGATTGGATTGAAGGCAGTGCGAAAGCAAGCTTGAGGTTTAGTCAAAAATGAGACCGAAAAGAGAGTTGTCAGGGACGAAGGATCAAACACGTAAATCATCTTCTCTTCTTGGAGAGATGATTTGCAACAAGATGTGACTCATTGCTTGTGTTCACATCATGCAATCAAGAGTCCCTATCTTGATGTATGTTGGAGAAGATGGTCTTACAATAATGAGTTGTGGAATGGATAACAGTGAAGCGCTATACCATTTTGTCTAGGTTTGCTATTCGAAGACTTGGGTTACAATGCTCAATTCTTTTCTGGGAAACCTTGCTATTGCTCCTTGAGTAGCTTAGTGTTGGATTAGTGCTGAGTTTGGTCGAATGGAGAGTAGCATGAGCTTGTTCATGTTGTGAACAAAAGTTAGTGGTGTTGAGTGTTGTAAATCTCTATCGGTGGAGTGTGGCATTTATGTTGTATTTTGTCGAATCGAGTTGGCACTTAATGCTCATATAAACCTTTATAGTAATGACATGGGCATTGCTTGCAGTGTTGCTTGGTTGATGATCAAGTCATTGTGATTTTTATATCATATCCATGTGATAGTGAGCAATATGTTTAGGAAGTTGCTTGGTTAAATAATGATCAACCCCAAAGTGGTTGATGGAGAAGCTAGTCTACTTGCACGTAGTAGCATTGTAGTAGCTTTGACTGGATTCTCGATGGTGGTCCATTATACTAAGTTTACGTTGGTTCCTTATTCCTTGAGGATTTGCCCATTAGGTATTAGAAAAGGGTTGTAGCATGCATTTGCTATAGCTCATTAGGTTATCCGTTAACACTTAAAGTAGATTGTTGGGTAGAGAAGGTGTGAGGTTGAGGCATTGACATTACTAGCACTTGTGTTAGTGGAAGTGGCATTGTTATTTTAAGTGATGAGGAAGTTTCCTTAGAGCTTGATTTTCCATGTCATTTTTCTTATTAGTGTTTTAGCTTCACATTGGATCTTGAAGGTGGTTGAAGAAGAGTGTTAGTGCAAGGTGGATATCCGAAGATGTGGTCTTCATGATCAAGCCTTGGATGTTCCATTTGCATTTTACGGATGTCGGTGTTGGATGTCGAAAGAATGGGCAAAAAGATGTTCGAGGCTTAAACATACTATGGGTTATGAGAATTTGTGTTGAGGTGAACCTATGTGAAGTTGTAGGTAGGAGGAAGTTGGTTGAGTCTTGGAAGTTTGTATTCCTAGACTGAGAGTCATTCTTTCTCTAGGTTGGAAAATTTTCCACAAATTTTCTTGGACTTTTCCAATAGCTGATCTGTTGGTCACTTTGCTCGAAAACCATTCCGTTTTTGTAAGCCAGTACAAACTAGTGAAGGGGTTGGGGTTGACTTTGGTTAGCTTAAATCTTAGTAAGTAGTTTGTATGATGCAGCCCGAAAGGGATGCTAACTTTTGGGGTTAAGGCAATTGAGTTGGATAGAGTTTGGAGTTGGTGTAGAAAAGTGGCCGTTGTGCTTTTCTAGAAAGGTGACCCTTGTGCCTTTCTTCTGTAGCGTTGTGCTTGGTGGCAGGTTGCACTTTGCATTTCGTTAGACTCTATGAGAGTAGTGAGCTCTCACTGATCTTGACTTGGTCTTGGTGGCCCTGCGCCTTGGCTAAGGATGGTGATGTTCAACTTAGTTGTTTGAGTTTGAGATGTTGGTACCCGTAATATAGCTTTGTCTATAAGGAGGTTGTGTATCAATATAAGTCCATCTCATGGTCTTCACTTGAGTTTTGACTTAGTATTGGTCATGCATAGTTAGCCTCTTCAAGGCATGCTCAGAGCTATTGACTAGATGTGTTGATGAGTTTATCACGGTTGAGTTGGATTTGAGTGGTCATTTAGTTTGTGCTTGTCCACGAACTTTTATCTCATGGCTGGGGTATTACGTTCATGTTGGCCAAATATATAACTCAATGACACAAGTTTAGTGTTCGGGTCTTGTGAAGGCAAGTTGACAAGTGGTTGTTAGTTGCTTGGCAACTAGTGATTGCTTGTAGACTTTGTCAAGAGATTTTGACATTTGCTTCACTCGATGATGATTTAGCAGTGATGGGTTTGCTTTATCGGATAGTGTTGTGGAGGATCGTGTTGTTAAACTTACATGGTTTGTCCATGTTGGTATGTTGGCTTTACCTTTGTCGATATCATTTGATTGCATTTAGTTCGTGGTGTTAGATTTCATGGAGTCTTGGATGTGGTGATTCACTCCTTGAGGAAGTGTTATCTATAATTGAGTTTTGCTGAAGGATTGATCTCAGATACTGAATAAAGTATCTTCGACCTTGGTTAGCCTAGTTGCTAGGAAGTTTGGGTGGTGATTCACTCATGCTTTCTTCTAGCTTTGTTATGGTGTTGATGGCATTGAAGTGATGCCTTGCCGTTGACATTGTTGATATTGAGATTTAAGTGGAATGAGATGTCTCTTCAAAAGATTGATGTCGAGTTTCATTACTTTCAATAAAGATAGTGTTGATGATTTGGCCATGACTTTGTGTTATTAGCATTCGTGCATTTGCTAGTTAGCAACTATATTGATGTTCAAACAAGTTGAGTGGCAAGTTTGAGTTAGTTGTGTTCTAGACAAGATTGTTTTAGTAGAGGTTGAGCTTTGCGCTTTTCCTTGAAAAGTGATTTCGTCATGGACTATGCTAACTCTACGAGAAGAAGAGTTAGTGATCGATATTGAAATGTTTGAATCCTTGTTGGATTTGAGTTAGAATATATCGATCATTGATGATTCTTCTTGTACTTGTTACGAAGTGAGTTGCGTCTTGCTATAGATGGATTTATGGAGGATCGTTTGGTGATCACTTGTTGAGCATCGCTTTGATATGCTTAGCTTTTGGATTGATGCAGACATGCAAACATGCTCTTCATTAGCTTTGGCATTATGAAGTTTAACTTGTGGATTTGTTGAGGAGGATATTGTGGGTTGTACCATGGTTTCTTCTTTAGCATTGAAATTAGTTTATGCAAGACTCGTGATTGTTGTTAGGCAAGACTTAGTTATAGACTTCTTCAAACTTTTAGTTCTTTGAGTTTTATGCTTATTGTTCCATTTGTTAAACGTTGTTGGGGAAGGCATTTTGGCTCATTAGCTTCAATGTTGAAGTTGACTTTTGCATCTAGCAATCATTGGTGATAATTGACTATCATCTAGGATAGTTGATAATCCTTGTCAAAAAGTTTTGCTTGATTGTTGTTGATATAGACTAATTTGCCATTCTTTAGGATGGTAGATTCTTTCTTCGACAATGATTATGCATCTCTTTATTGATGGGATGATTAATGATCTTTCGTGATGGTTAATTGTTCTCCTTGATGGCTTTTGGCTTTTCGCAATACTACATGTTCTTTGTGGTTTGCTTTGGATTAGTCTCTTGGGTTTGAAACATCCGTAGGATGTTGCTAACACTTGTTTGAGCAACTCTGGTTCCTTCGTGTTATTGACTGGGATCTATTCAGATTGACTTCTATGATAGTTGGCATGAATGGGTGTTTGTTGGTCTTACCGCATTCATTCTGTTCTGTTGATTATTGCTCGAGTTAGTTCTGATAGGTTGGGATGTTATTTCCTTCGGATGATACATTCGCGAGTATTATGCTTGTTAGTCAATGATACTTTGTGCTCTTTGAGTTATCTCTAGTAAGTTGTTGGTTTACTGTCTACTATCTTTGGTAGTTAAGTTTCATCATTGAGTTTCCTTGATGATATACTAGCTATTGAATTTTGTTGGATGGTGCATTATGTGTTTACTAGTTACAATGATCTTGGTGGTTTCTATACTATACTACTAGTTTATCGGATGATAACTTACTTGGAATACTTTTGTGTTCTAATCTAAGATATACTCACTGATAATTAAGTCTCTAAGATATCATTGTCTATGACTTTGATATAGTCCATTTATTAATCTTTGAGTTTGGGCCAGTATAGGCAGACTGACTTCGGCACTTCGTGTGCATGCTGAAATCTTTAGTCATGGGTTAGCTACTATCAACTGGTCACATAACTTGCCTCTCTGTCGATGTTCTTTATTCCATTAAAAGGGCGTGACCGTGTAAACAACTTTAACTACCTATTTACAGTAGTCTATCTAAACCTTACCAACGGGTTTGGTTTCTTTGCTCAGGAGGGTTGGGGCTTTTTGCTTCTCTCTCTATGTTCCTACAGGCAGGGGCGTATCACACTTTTGTAAGCTGGGTGACTCCCAGAGCAGCAAGGGTGGCTAACTCCGTTGGTCATTTCCTTGTCGGCGACGGCCAGAAAGTGTCTGAGTTGGTAGCGCATCCGCGTTAGACAAAGAGGTTGCCTCCTAACTCATTTAAGTTGGTGCATTTCTCACATAGTGTGAGTACTATGAACTTTTTCTGGAGTTGTTTCCTTGGCGGTATTCTAGTCTCAAGTGTGCATCGACAAGGACGTCGATCTTCCCTAGGGGGAGAGAGTGTCGCGAATGTGACTTCGGGTATCGAAAGTTACCTGTCGGTTAGTCCTTTTGGATATTCTTTCTTTACTGCCACGACGGCAGGAGGTTGGTATTGCTGGACCCGTTATTAGTCTCCACTTAAGATAGTTGAGAAATTGGTCATCACATGTGCACTTAGACCGGAAGGGCACTAAGGAAGGAAATCTTAAGTTGTCATTTAGTCAAGCAGACTTGACACGGTGATGAGAAACTCATGATGTTGACTTGCACTTGCTAGTGTTGGGAACCCCTGCGATATTGAGCTTGGTCCCTCAATATCACTAGATGATAGCTTACTGTGTCTGCCAAACACCCTTGCTATCATGCCCTTTGTGTTAGTTTCATTTCGGTCTCAAATGCTATTTATGGAAAGTGTCCAGATTTGCTCACTTGGCATATTTACAGAATGTAGAGATCGTCCTGAACACAATGGTGTTCGTCCCGTGTCCAAATTCACAATCTAGGGACATTCCATATTTAGTAAGTTTGGAGTTTGTCCTAGAGACTAACTCTTGATACTAAGGGAAGCTTGGGGTGAAAGCCCAAAGTATGTGTTCCTCAAAGGGGGGGGGGGGGGGGGGGCGGGTTCCAAATATATAGTAGGGATAGTGGGTAGGTCGGGCATGGCCGACCAACCTGAGGCATAATCTAGCTCTCGCTTGCGTGCTTGTCCTTGTTTTGCGTCCGGCTTGGGTCTAAGCCCAAGTTCCATTCCATGCTAGCTGGTGGAGTACCCATGTTCTCGCGTTAGGCCACCGGTATGTCAAAATAGCACCAGACTCCATTTGGCTCCATTTTGCGTGCTGGTTCTGGCATTGGGATGCTGATTACTCTAAGACTGTTTTAAGTCGCTCCGGGCTCCTGTCCCTTTGCTCTTTGGGCTTTATGCTCAGGAGTTGCTCTATGGTTTGGTTCCATCACTCTTTGGCTCCATGCTTAGGATTTTGGCACCGTTCTTTTGTTTAGTGGCCCAAGGCCTTGAACCTCGGGTTCCTATGGACACGTGGCATGTGACACGTGGCATCTGTCACGTGGCACAAAGAGGGTTTAGGTTCCGCTTCGTGGTGTTATCCTATGGTAAATCACCATAGGATAAAGGGTCAAAACCACGTGCGCTACACTAATAATCAACTGTGGAAAAGGCTCTATTAGATCAAATACCACTAATTCAAATGGACAAGAAATTGATTCCAACTATCACTTTGCAGCACTAAGGTGTAAGCAACCAAAGGGAATAACTCAAGAGACGATCGATAAAGGTTTAAATATAAAGAGAGCACCCCTTTTTCCAATCGGTTAAGGATTTTAGGATATTTGGGGTTAAGCATCATTAAGTTTGAATAGTACTGGGTTGGGTGACCTCCTGGGAAGTCTAAATTCAGGAGATTACATTTGGTATCAGAGGGGTCTCAAGTTTGACTCTGTTAGTTAGCTTAGGGGAATCACAACATTGATTGATATTTGATAGGTCCAATTTGCTCCACTGGGCTCGACCTGAGGGGTAGGGTGTCAAAAGATTGGGGCTCTTGAGAGAATTGTAGCTTTCAGTTTTCGTTCACGAGGGCGTGAACTTGTAAAGAAGTGTGGTGGATTATAAAAAACCAAAAGAAACGACTTGAGAAACAATCTATAGGGGTTCAAATATAGAGGGAAAGGGTCTATGAACAAGAATGCACCCTTTTATTTTTTTTCAATCGGTTAAAAGTTTTAAGATATTTGGGGTTAAGCATCCTTGGGTTTGAATAATACTGGGCTGGGTGACCTCCTAGAAAGTTCAAATTTAGGAGTTTACATAGAGGAGTAATATGGCCTTAGCACCAGCCATAATTATATATATATTGAATAATATCACATCACATCTTCAACCAATAAAGAGATTTATATAACTTCTCAATCATATGCCAATGTCCTATATGCCCACATAGAATATGAGAGTTATGATAAACATAGAGAAAATGTGGAATATTGCCTTTCCCACAATTCGCCCAACACATTAGTGTTCTTGGCCTAACTTTGCCTTTTGGATTCTTTCCTATGATTCCCATGACTCTATTTTTTTTTTTAGCCATTAGTCTTTTGCTCCTATCCTTGAGTGCTGGACCTAACAATATTGGATCACTACCTCTATTCTTGAGGTATCCTTTCAATTCCATAGTAAAGACTTTGCTTTGCCAAGTCCAAAGGGTGTTCACCCCTAGTACGTCTCTTTAGCATTTTCTACTGTGGGCCCTATCTCTGGCCCAACTTTATGACCCTCATATGGGTCTCTTATAAAGACTACTTTCTTTGGATTCACTATGCTATCGCATAGTCACAGATCATTTCCCTTAGGTGTTCTTTCCACTTGGTCACCTTGACCAAGCCACACCATCATCAATAGTTTAAATCAACACTTTAAACTAGGACCTTTATCCTTTAACCTCACAAGGACCTTGTCCTTGTTTTAGCCATAAGATCATTTTGTGATCTAACCTTGGGACCTTAACAAGTTTTCCAATAGGCACTAAATCCTCTAGACCTTTAAGTTGTTCACCATGACCCCGGGGGCATCCCCCACACTTGGCGGTGCACCCAAGCCAACCCTTCTGGCTAAGGGTCCATAGCAACTGAGACTGGGTATCCCCATCTTATTCACCACGTCCTTGGTGCCACTCGCACCAAAGTGTTCAAGTTAGATATGCCGAGCCACACTAAACAATCTAATTGTGCATCACGATTGTAGGGCATCCTCCGCTTGGCAGTATGCCCAAGCCAGTCTTCTTATTGAGAGTCCATGACCACTGAAAAATGAGTGTCCTCATATTTCAAACCATCACTGTGCCCTAGTGAGTTGGGACTCAAACCCAAGCACTAAAGGGTCGGGACTCGAACCCAACCTCCATATATGCATTTATGGATGGCATCACACAGGATGCTTGGCGTGACTCTCCACGCCAGTGCACCAACATGTACTTAAAACGTGCTATAGATCACAGCTTAAGAACCTAGTTCCTCCGCACTGTTGTGAGACACAAAATCCCTAGGCCCCAAAGTGGAGCCGGAAAGGGTGCCACGTGGTAGTGGCTGAAGCGAGAGCCAAACGAGCGTAACACGTTTGGACCAAAAGCTCCGACTTGAAAAGTCAAGAGCGGGAGTGGAACTCCCAACGAAGTGCTCGAGGAACGAGCACGAAGCGAGCAAAAAGCGAGGCTCCAAAAAGGGACCCAAAAGGACCAACACATGACACGTGGAAGTGTCCGAGATGGACTCGAGTTGGAGTCCGAAGTGGAGTCCGAGATGGACTCGAGTTAGAGTCCGAAGTGGAGTCTGAGATGGACTCGAGTTGGAGTCCGAAGTGGAGTCCGAGATGGACCCGAGTTGGAGTCCGAAGTGGAGTTCGAGATGGACCCGAGTTGGAGTCCGAAGTGGAGTCCGAGATGGACCCGAGATGGAGTCCGAGGTGGACCCGAGATGGACCCGAGATGGAGTCCGAGAGTCATCACATGGACAAGTAGTCCTAAGGGGCAGAGGTTGCCCCAGAGAACAAAAACAAGTGTCAGCGTAACACTTGTGAAAATAGTTCTTCTGAGTAGGACAGGAATGCAGGAAGGGTATTCCAGTGAGCTAGTGCCTCACAAGTGGAACCTTACGGGTCCGTGGATTAACCAAGTCCAAAACTGCTGGATGACTCAAGTAGAGTGAAGGGATGGTCCTAAAAGGACTGATGGAAGCAGTTTGACTGAGGTGTGTTGTACCCCACGAAGGATGGGGGGGGATCATAGGATCCAAGGATGAGAACAGAGGGTATCTCATCGATGGCAAAATGTGCCATGCTAAAGTTGTGGGAAAGGTGTTCCCAAAAAGAAAACAACTTTGACACAAAGTTGTGTGTGACCTCTATAGTGCAGTGCTAACCAATGGTTGGCATGAGAAAGAGCGGTATTGGTCTTGGCAAAGACTTATACACAAAGAAGAAGTGTCATAGAGGTAGGCTCGTGAAGCCGATGGTGTGGAAACACAAAATGGGCCAAGGCGTGATACCTTGAGGCTATGTTGGTGGGTTCGTGAGAACCCCTTGCCAAAAGAATCCCAATGGAAATGGGAATGGCATAGCCTAAGCGTCAGAGCATGCAGTTGGAGTGTGGTGACCCAGATAATGATGGAGGTGTGGAAGCACCAGCAATGAGTTATAGGACTTGACAACTATGAGACAACTAAACAAGAGGTGCAAAATAATTGGTTAAACGGGTAGAAGGTAGCTACCCAAGCCTTCTTAATGGCATAGGAAAGTTGGACGTACCCTTACGGGGGATAAGTTGCTTATGTTGCGATATAGTAAGTTAATGTCATAAAAGGAAATACTCATTATCAAGGAAGCCATCATTGGGACACCCGAACACTCTAGAACACTAGGAGGTGGTGTTTGATGTCGCGAGGGCAATGGATAAGGCCCAAGGGACTAAGTCCCTAGCAAATGATGGATAGAAGGTGCTATCCAAATGTCCAAGGTTGCGGAGACAGGAGAAGACTGTCTACCCGAGTTGGACAAAGCCAAAAAATGGAATTTTGGCAAGGCTAGTGATGGGCATGTAAAGGCCCATAAACAACAATGTAATCCCAGTGTGTGGGATTATAAAGTGAGCATACCTGGATTGAGGAACCACTTCCTAGGCTATTGGGTAGGTTCATCCTTAAGAATACTTGCTAAGGCATGATAGAAAGTGCAAAGCCATCCTCCTGGTCTGGAGGAGAATGACCAAAGGAAAGGTGTGAAGCCAAAAGCAAGAAGTAAGGGGATAGAACCGAATCATAGGAATCGAAAGGCATAACCAAGGTTGGTTATGCCAGCTGGGAGTGGAGAATCAAGTGGGGGCTCGAGGGTGTTGCCGCTAGCAACTGTGATACCATGGAGAGTCTAAAACATGGAATTGTCCATGTTAGACTATATGGTAATTGGAAAGCTTACAAAAAAGGAGGCCTTAGCAAGCTAAGGGACAAAGTTCCTTCAAGGTTCCCAAAGAGGATTCTAGGTAGCTTAGTACCTAGAAAGACCAAGCGTAAATGGTTCAAGGAACGCGCGAAATCGGAGTGGCGCAGCAGAAGCGTGGTCTTGAAGCTTGCCATGAGGCAAGGCTATCAAGGTTAGGGAAGTAGTTCCCGAGTGTTCAAAGAGAGGGCTTTGAACGAAAGTTAATGGTTAAGGACTTCCACGCTTATGCATGAACCATGTTACGGTGGCCGGATGACTTGCTAAGTGAGATTGGCAAGTTGGGGGGAACAAATACCCTAGTTGAAGGTGCTAACTTCAAAAAAGGTGGCCCATGGGGCCAAGCATGGAGGAGCCCATGCATGATCACAGATATGTCAAGTGAGAGGACTTGGCAGTGTGGGGGAACTAGGTTCCTAAGCTGTGATCTGTAGCGCGCTTTGAAAATAGGTTGGTGCACCGGCGTGGGGAGTCACGCCAGGCATCTAGTGTGATGCCGTCCGTAGATGCATATACGGAGGTTGGGTTCGAGTCCCGACCCTCTAGTGTTTGGGTTCGAGTCCCAAATCACTAGGGCGTGGTGATGGTTTGGAATATGAGGACACACATATTTCGGTGGTCATGGACTCTCAGTGGGGAGACTGGTTTGGGCACACCGCCAAACGAGGGATGCCTCGGAGTCGTGATGCACGGTTAGATTGCTTAGTGTGAAAGCTCGGCATATCTAACTTGAACGCTTTGGTGCAAGTGGCACCAAGGACGTGGTGAGTGAGATGGGGACACCTAATCTCAGTTGCTATGGACCCTTGGCCGGAAGGGCTGGCTTGGGTGCACCGCCAAGTGTGGGGGATGCCCCCAGGGTTGTAGTTAACAAGTTAAAGGTCTGGAAGACCTAGTATCTATTGGCAAACCTGTTAAGGTGCCGAGGTGAGATCACTAGGTGATCTTGTGGCTAAATAAGGACAAGGTCCTTGTTTGGGTTAAGGAATAAGGTTCCTAGTTCAAAGTGTTGATTTGAACTATTGATGATAGTGTGGCTTGGTCAAGGTGACCAAGTGGGAAAAGCACCTTAGGGAAATGAGCTATGTCATTGCGATGGCATAGTGTGTCTAAGGAAAGTAGTCTCTAAAGAGACCCATGAGAGGGTCACAAAGTTGGGCCGAGGATAGAGCCCACAGCAGAAGATGCTAAAAGAGACTTACTAGGGGTGAACACCCTAGTCTTGGCAAAGCAGAGCCTTTGCTATGGAATCAAAAGAACACCTCAAGGAGGGAGGTAGAGATTCGATGTTGCTTGGTGCAACAATCAATGGATAGGAGCAAAAGATGAGTGGCTAAGATAGGGCCGTGGAATCCCTTGGAAGGAATCCAAGTGGCAAAGTTAGGCAAGGAACACTAATGTGTTGGACGCTAACAAATTGCGGGAAAGGAAGTGTGTTTCCAAGGATGGATTCCGAATTGCTCCGATTTGGCGAAAGTGGAAGCTCCAAGGGAGGGAGCAATAAGGTAGCCAACTGATAAGATCATGAACAGCCCTAGCACAAAGTATGATGAATGGAACTTAGTGCCCAAGGTGGCACGAAATAGAAGAGAGGATGATGGTGCCCTCAAGTAATGAACTTCCTAAGATAGGGAAGTGGAGTTGCACAATCTGTGCAATGCAAGGTGTTGGGGACACCTAGGAAATTGACTTCCAAAAGTCAAAAGAGTAAAAGTTCCAAGGTGCAAACATTCAATAGATGGAAATTGAGACTACTCGAGAAGGAGTAGTGGGATTGACTTAGAGAAGGGTCTCTAAGAGGTTTAGCGAGAACTAAACCAATAAAAGGAGAGAACCACTACATGTGGTCCAATCAGTCTCTAAGTTGGAAAGACTACCCTCCTTAGAGGATGGGCAAGGCATGGTCAGCCTTTGGTGTCAAACCATTGACGAATATGCAGAAGGCATGGTGAGCCTTCAATGTCAAACCATTGATAAATATGGAGAAGGCATGGTAAGCCTTCAATGTCAAACCATTGACAAATATTGGCTAGGTGCCAAGAATGGAAATGGTAACACATGCGAGTGTTACTTTACAAAATGGTTTACCGTTCGATGAGGACATCGAACTTCGTCTATGGGTGGTGGAGTTGTGAGACACAAAATCCCTAGGCCCCAAAGTGGAGCCGGAAAGGGTGCCACGTGGTAGTGGCTGAAGCGAGAGCCAAACGAGCGTAACACGTTTGGACCAAAAGCTCCGACTTGAAAAGTCAAGAGCGGGAGTGGAACTCCCAACGAAGCGCTCGAGGAACGAGCACGAAGCGAGCAAAAAGTGAGGCTCCAAAAAGGGACCCAAAAGGACCAACACATGACACGTGGAAGTGTCCAAGATGGACTCGAGTTGGACTCCGAAGTGGAGTCCGAGATGGACTCGAGTTGGAGTCCGAAGTGGAGTCCGAGATGGACCCGAGTTGGAGTCCGAAGTGGAGTCCGAGATGGACCCAAGTTGGAGTCCGAAGTGGAGTCCGAGATGGACCCGAGATGGAGTCCGAGATGGAGTCCGAGATGGAGTCCGAGATGGAGTCCGAAGTCGAGACCGAGACCGGGACCGAGACTGAGACCGAGACCGAGACCGAGACCGAGATCGGGACCGAGAACGAGACTGAGGCCAAGGCCGAGACCGAGATCGAGCCCGAGCCCGAGTCCGAGTCCGAGTCCGAGTCCGAGTCCGAGTCCGAGTCCGAGTCCGAGTCCGAGTCCGAGTCCGAGTCCGAGTCTGAGAGGGTGAAAGCCCAAAGCGTTCGCCTCCCAGACCCTGGGGGGTTTGGTGAGCTCCAAAAGTATAGTAGGGGGAGGACTGCAGTGGAGCCAATTTGGCCAGGAAAGGCCAGTTTGGCCCAGGAAGGCCGGACCCAGTGTTGGGTGATGAGCTGCCCACTAGGAAGTCCAAGACTAGAGTGAACACAGACCGACAAACGGGGTAGCTTGGTGAAGTGTTCAAGAGCCGACTCTAGTTCCCCCGGGAGATCGACTGGCCGATGCTCCCAGTCCAAGTGTGGGTGGCACTACCTACTTGGATACCTGGTGTGGCTCAACGGAACCCGCTCTAAGCCCATGGCTAGAGCACCCAAGGGCAGAAGGCGAGGAGAGTACCCAGGTGGCTCGCGTAAGGCCACGGTGTTCCGAAATGTTGTCCCAAAGGCCCAAACTGTGGAAAGGAAGAGGAGCAGTCCTCTGGGGTAGTGACCAAGGACACAGTCGTGTGGTGAGGAAGTCCCAGAGGACCGTGGGACTTAGTGGTCGGGCCTGTGGGTCTCGATCCAGTGGCAGTGTTGGCAAACATGGCCAGGGGCAGAAAGGGACTTAGTGGGGACTGACAGAGGGATATTGGGGAAGGCTATTCCCCTTGTTGGTGGGCATCCTAAGGATGCTAAGGAGTGGATCTGAGATGACCACTCACGGATGGTTTGCCTAGTCTTGGAGAGCCAAGACGGTGATGCAAGTGGTATTGGACTACCAGTGTGGCAAAGGTGATTGGGCATGGCCTTAGCGTAACGGGCTGCTATGTCGGTGCTACCTTTGAGTGTCGGTCATGGGATCGGACACGTGGAGCACTGGGACCAAGTGCAAATGTTGAGTGGCATGGATGCCATTCTCAGGGCTAGCAAGTCCCAAGTCCTGGATTGGACTTATGGAGGTTGTGAATGAGACTCCTCCAAGTGGTCAGAGGTGTGGTTAAGTGACTAAAGTAGAATGGAAAATTTAGTCGCTTACAACTGCCAAGTCCTCTCACCTGGCAAGTCTGTGATCATGCATGGACTCCTCCATGCTTGGCCCCATGGGCCACCCTTTTTGAAGTTAGCACCTTCGATTAGAGGATTTGTTCCCCTAACTTGCCAATCTCACTTAGCAAGTCATCCGGCCACCGTAACATAGTTCATGCATAAGCATGAAAGTCCTTAACCATTGACTTTCGTTCAAAGCCCTTTTTTTGAACACTTAGGATTCCCCAACCTTGATAGCCTTGCCTCATGGCCAGCTTCAAGACCATGCTTTTGCTGCACCACTCTGATTTTATGCGCTCTAGGAACCATTTACACTTGGCTTTCTAAGTACTTATTTACCTAGAATTGTCTTTGGGAACCTTCAAGGAACTTTGTTCCTTAGCTTACTAAGGCTTCTCTTTTGCAAGCTCCCTACTCACCATATGGTTTAACATGGATAATTTCACATTTTAGACTTTCTATGGCATCGCGGTTACTAGTAACAACATCCTTGAACACTCTCTTGATTCTCCATTCCCAACTTGCATAACCATCGTTGGTTATGCCCTTCGATTTTTATGGTTCAGTTCCATCCTAATACTACTTACCTTTGGCCTCATATGTTTCCTTTGTTTATTCTCCTCCAGACTAAGAGGATAGCTTTGCACATTCTACCATGCCTTAGCAAGTATTCATAGGGATAAATCTACCCAATAGCTTAGGTAGTGGTTCCTCAATCTGGGCATGCTCATCTTATAATCCCACATACCGGGATTAACGTTGCTACTTATGGGCCTCTATATGCCCATCACTAGCCTTGCCAAAATCCCATTTTTGGTTTTGTCCAAATTAGGTAAATAGATTTCTTCTATCTCCAGAACCTTGGATGTTTGGATAACACCTCCTATCCATCATTCGCTAAAGACTTAGTCCCTTGGGCCTTACCTAATGCCCTTGCGACTCCAAACTCCACTTCCTGGTATTTTAGAGTGTTTGGGTGTCCCAATGATGGCTTTCTTTGGCAATGAGCATTCTTTTACGACATTGACTTACTATATCGTAACATAAGTAGTTCTCCCCCATAAGGGTATATTTAACTTCTTTATCCAATAAAAAGTCTTAGATAACTACTTTCTACCAATTTAACCAATTATTTTGCACCTTTTGCTTAGTTGCCTCATAGTTGTCAAGTCCTACAACTCATTGCTGATGCTTCCACACCTCCATCATTATTGGCCCTTTTCTATCCACCACCTCGCCTACAAGTTCACACATGAATTGTAGTGGAGAGTCATGTCTTCCCGACCTGCTACTCCTCAAGGATAGGCCCACTCCTAGGACCTTCCGATGCCAACACCAGTGGTAATATACTTGAGCACAACTAAAAGTCAGACTAAGGAACAACTTCGATACCAAGTTGTAAACGACTAAATTTTTCCATTCTACTTTAGTTACTTAACCACACCTCTGACCACTTGGAGGAGTCTCACTCACAACCTCCATAAGCCCTATTTCAGACTTGGGCTTGCTAGCCCTGAGAATGACATCCTTGCCACTCAACCTTTGCACTTGGTCCAAGTGCTCCACGTGTCCGATCCCATGACTAACACCCTAAGGTACCATCGACATATCAGCCTATTATGCTAAGGCCATGCCCCTTCACCTTGGTCACATCAGTGGTCTAACACCACCTGCATCACAGTCCTATCTCTCAAGGACTAAACCATCCATCCATGAGTGATCATCCTAGATCCACTCCTTAGCATCCTTAAGATGCCCGCAGATATGGGGAATAGCCTTCCCCAATATCCCTTTTCTGGTCCCCACCAAGTCCCTTTTTGCCCATGGCCGTGGTCGCCAACACTGCACTAGATCAAGGCCCACAGGCCCGACCACTAAGTCCCACGGTCCTATGGGACTTCCTCACCATACGGCTGTATCCTTAGTCATTACACCAGAGGACTACTCTTCTTCCTTTCCACAGTCTGGGCCTTTGGGACAACATTTCGGAACACTATGGCCCTATACGAGCCTCATGGGTACTCTCCCCACCTTTCACCTTTGGGTGCTCTATCCATGGGCTTAGAGCGAGGTTCTGTTGAGCCGCGCCAGGTATCCAAATAGGTAGTGTCACCCACACTTGGACTGGGAGCATCGACCATTCGATCTCTCGGGGGAACTAGAGCCAGCTCTTAAACACTTCACCAAGTTACCCCGCTTGTCAGTCTGCATTCATTCTAGTCTTGGATTTCCCAGTGGTCAACTCATCACTCAACACCTAGGTACAGCCTTCTTGGGCCAAACTGGCCTTTCTTGGCTAAACTAACTCCACTGGGCTCCAACCCCCACACTCTCCCTACTATACTTTTGGAACCCCCCCTGGGGGACGATCACTTTGGGCTTTCACCCAATAGCCTGTAGTAGTATTCTGACTCGAATTTGGACTCGGACTCGGTCTTGATCTTGGTTTCGGACTCGGACTCGGTCTTGGTCTCGGTTCCATCTCGGACTCCATCTCGGACTCCATCTCGGGTCCATCTCAGACTCCATCTCGGATCCATCTCGACTCCATCTCGGGTCCATCTCGGACTCCATCTTGGACTCCATCTCGGGTCCATCTCGGACTCCATCTTGGACTCCATCTCAAACTCCATCTTGGTCTCCATCTCAGACTTATCCACGTGTCATGTGTTGGTCCTTTTGGGTCCCTTTTTGGAGCTTTGCTTATTGCTTGCTTCGTGCTCGTTCCTCGAGCACTTTGGTGGGAGTTCCACTCCTGTTCTCGACCTTTCAAATCGGAGCTTTAGTCCAAACGTGATATGCTTGTTTGGCTTTCGCTTTGGCCACTACCATGTGGCACCCTTTCGGCTCCACTTTGGGCCTAGGGATTTTGTGTCTCACAAACAAGTTCATTAGAAACAAGAGAAGAGGGTAAAGAAGGGAAAGGAGTTTGAGAAAGGGCATTAATATTAACCATAGAATTCCTTGGGTAATGAAAAGCCTTTAAATTATATATTTGAGCCCACTAAGTTGTACAACTAACTAAGTTCTTCCGCTTTAATAACAAAGTAACTACAATATGATCACCTTTTAACAACATCCGAAAACCATTACATAAAGCTTATTGGAACCTTAAACTACTACTAAACACTCCTTCTCTATTGTGAAGTAATTCACTTCTATTGGTTATAATGTATAGTTGATGTATGCAATGGGATAATGCTGATCAGGCACATTCATACTTTCTTGTATTAAAACACCCCCAAGACTGATATCTAAAGCATCCACACGCAAAATGAAATATCAAGTGTAATTAAAATATGCTAAAATTGGAGGAGTCATTAATAACTCTTTGAGTAAATGTCTATTCACAGTCTTTAGATTAAATGAAAGATAACATTGACAACTTTAGCAACACTCATAATAGTGCGGTTCAATTAGAAAAATGATTAACAAAATAATTGAGATATTGCACCTTGTCTAGGAAGTGTTATATATCATTCAAACACTTTGGAGTAGGGAGTTTTTGAATGGCCACAAGTTTGTCAAGAACAATTTACAAACCCTTATAAGAAATATGGTACCCAAGATAAATCATGTCTTTGGATCTTGGAGAACTACAAAATCTCTACAATGATCTTGTGAATCCTCTCTAATCTAAACTAGAACCAAACATAAAAAGGAAAGAAATACTTAGCCATTTGCTATTGCAAAGATGTTAATGCTGAGATTGATGCACATCTCACAGCCTTGATCCCCAGAAGGCAGTGAGTAAGACAGACATGGAAGAGAAGAGTAGATATTGAGCAAGTGGAGTGTATGTTATTATGGCCAAGGATATAAAAAGACAGAAAGGGGGATAGGTCTGGCGTGCTATCACCAGCCTATATAACCACTACATGCCCAGTCATCCAAGTCAAGAATTTAGACCGGGAGAAATCTTGATCTCAATTCCTGACTTAGGAAATGCCTTTGTGCGAAAATCACGATGCAAAATGCATGTACCTCTCTACTCTCTGACAACTAGAGTTGAGCGGCTCTTGCAGCTCAAGCTTCCATTGTGGTGGTAGTAGCAGTTGTGGTGTTAGCCTCTAGTTCTTCCTCGTAGTCCTCAAGCTTGTCGCGGGTGTAGTTCTTTATGGCAGTCTCGAGCACCTGTAGTCGGGCCTTGAGCTCCATGTTCTCTTTGGTGAGGCGGGCATTCTCGAGTTGGTACTGCTGCGCTAACTCGAAAGATTCTCGGCAGGTGTTTGGTGTTGGGAGTACGTGAGCCTGTATAGTGCAAAGGATTCCCTTTACCTGATTGAGTTCCTGAGCCATGCTCGCCATTTTCTCCTCGTGTGGGTGTGCAAAAACATTGTGGAAGAAGCTCTCCATTCCGTCCCGTGTGTACACCGCCATGTTGGAGTTATGGTACTGCTCCAGGAAGTTTGTAGGCATGGGACGGATCACTTTCGGCTGCTGCTGGTCCTGATGATGATGCTCCTGCTGCTCCGAATTGTAGTGGTGGTGCTTGTTGTTCATGCGCTTGTGATGAAATTGGCGTTGCATTGTTGAACGAGGCGGCTGCATGTTGTCGGCAGTGGTGTCTGGAGCAAATGTCTGTTGCGGCTCAGCTGGCTGCTGTAGCTTGGTTGGCTGCTGCGGCAAAGATGGCTGCTCCTCAGCATGCTGGTGTGGTGAAGATGGCTGCTCAGCAGGCTGTGGCAACGAATGTTGGTGCTGCTCGACGGGCTACAACAGTGGAGGCTGCTGCTGCTGAGGCTAGTGCTGCTCGGCGGTCTGCTCCGTGGGTGGTTCGTAAAAAATGTTGTGCCCCTGCTCAACGGATGGTGGATTTGTAACCGTCTCAGGATTTTCAAGAATATCCTGCGTCAGCAAAATGTGATCGTCCACTGGAATTGTTGTACCTGGAGACAGAGGTTGTGCCAGTTCCTGCGGTGGTGATGGTGGCAAATTCGGCTGCGGTGAGCTAGGAGGCTGCAAGCTCCTCGTTGATGGCTGTGTAGGTGCCAAACTCTGCTTCCGTTTTGTTTTGGATCTAGAGGTTCTTGTTGGTTGTTGTCTCGGCACCATGTGCTGGATTGTTTGCACATCACTGTCGTCACTATCAATCTGTGGAGGCGCAACGTTTCTTCGGCCTTGTCCCCATGTTTTTCTTCGTGGAGTTGCTACTGTCTTTTGCTGGACCTCTTTCCTCTTAGTGTTCACCAAGTGTTCTTCAGCGTGGCGTTTTGAACTTTTTGTGGCTATGTGCTGCGGAAGCAGAGGTGGTGGACTGTAGATCACCATGGCTTGACTTCTGTGCGTGATGATGGCTCGGACATACAGTAGTACCAGTGTCCTCACACATTTCTTCGTGTTGAGTTCTCCTACCACCTTCTTAAGTTCCTTACGAAACTTCGGGATCACATATCCTGCTAAATCCACTTTCTTCCCAGCTTGAAGATCCTCCTAAATGAAGGCCACGGATCTACTCACTGTCGTAGCAGTCTTTCGAAATTCCAGGTTGAGAACAAGGAACTTGAATATGTTGTAGAGCTCGTCCTTGATGTTGGAGAATTGCAAACTAAGCGCCGAGTTGTAGCTCTCGGGATCTTTCATGATGTCGTGACTTAAAGCCTGTGTGCGTGGAGCAGAGACTGGCTCGCCTTCGTCCGGGAGACATAGAGCTGCTGCCACCTCCGAATCTTCAAGTCCAACCTGGTCAGTGGCGAGAGCCATCAAGTGAGCCTTCTCGTTGCTCACTTGATTCATGAGATACCCTTCCATTTGTTCTGCAAAGTTGTAGAGTCCGTGAGTGCGAGTCCAACTCTTGACATCGTCATTGAATTGCCACTCGAGATTTTGAGAAAGGATGACGGTTTCTACCTGGGATGTTTGCTTGGTTTGCATTGTGTCGACTCTTCGGTGCTGTTGAGAATGCTCTTGTGCCTGTGATGCAAATAGAGGAAAAGATATGAGCGCTCTTTCTATTCTTGTGAACACACTCTTCTTGCTTCTTTTGTGGGCACTCTCTTTTCTACTTGCTTTCTTGTTGTTTCTCTCGATTGGTGTGTTTCTTAGAATCTGATGCACTCGTTTGAGATGGGTGAAAGCGCCTAGCTGACAATCACTCTCTAGCACTCTTGTGATCTCAAGATTTGCTTGCAACTCAAGCTTACCTTTGTGATGTTCCAGCGTGCGCTTCCTCGCCGTCAGGGTTAGGGCTAACTCTGTTTTGTTTTGTTCATATTGTGTTCTTGCATTTTTACTAAGTCTTTGCTTGAGTATAGTTGTTTGTAATCGTTGTGGACTTGTTTGTGGACAACGTATATTGTTTCGGTTTCATTGGTAATCAATTCCAGCATGGTGTGCTTGGCTTGCATATACGTTATACTTGGTTCTTGATATTTTCTCAATTTGTTGAGATTAACTATTTGTATTTCTTCATCATTGAGTGTTGCTAAATGAGCTGTGCCAGGTGTTTGCATACTTGTGATCTTGAATGGTCCTTCCCATTGATGTACCAATTTGCCTCCGATTTTGTCAACATTTCCTCTATACCATAGAACAAAATTTCCAACTTCAAATCTATCAGTTTTCTTTTTAGTCTATTTTCTATCGTGATAAGCTTTTCTCCTTGCTTGTATGGCTTCAATTGTCCATAAAGCATATAATCTTTCTTCATTTAACTTTTCTAGCATAGCCAATCTTTTTTTGATTGATTCTTCTTGATTAATTTGCAGCTGAATTGCCATTCTCAAGGATGGTACAGTATATTCTAGTGGTGTCAAAGCTTCAAGTCCATAAGCTAATTTGAATGGAGTTGAATTTGTTGAAACTTTATATGCTGTTCTATAAGCCCAAAGAGCATCATAAACTTTATTATCCCGATCTTTAAGATTGGTTTGCACTATTTTCTTCAGTATATTCTTAAGTGTTTTGTTTGTGGATTCGGCTTGGCCGTTGCCTTGTGGATAATATGGTGTAAATTTCTTATGTTTGATGAAAAATTCATCTAGTAAAATCTTGATTGTTTCATTGAGGAAATGTGTTCCTCAATCCGTTACTATTTCTCGAGGTAATCCATATTTTGTGATAATCGTTTCATAAAGAAACTTTACTATATTCTTTGTTGTCGCTTTCTTGAGTGGTTGGGCTTCTGCCCATTTTGTCATATAATCTGTTGCTACTAGAATATATTGATTTCCATTTCTGCTCGTTTGTATAGGTCCTACAAAATCTAGGCCCCATCTTTGGAAAGGTTCTATTGCTATAGTCGGATTCAGTTCTTGTGTTTGTTTCTTGGGTGGAAATTGTGTACGCTGACAAATATCACAAGTTTGACAAAACTGTGAAGTGTCTTTCTATAATGTAGGCCATCATAGGCCTGCTTGCAATATTTTCCTTGCTGTAATTTCTTCTGCAAAATGCCCTCCAGAGCAACCTGCATGGGCTTCTTCTAGTAACGTGTGTATCTCTTCTTGTGAACGTACACATCTTCTTAATATATTATCATGTCCAATTCTATAGAGTCTTCCTCCGACGACTGAGTATCGTCGTGTCCTCAAGACGAATTGTTTCCTTTGATCTTGCGTGGTACATGATGTGGGAACTGTTGTAGTTGTTAAATAATTAAAGATTTCTTGAAGTGTATCGTGGGTGGTAATCTTAAAAAGATGTGAATCAGGTAAGTCATCATTGGGGTCTTGTATATTTTCTCCGGTTGTAATTCTACTGAGATGATCAGCTTGTTCATGGTATTTGCCTAGTTTGTGAACTATTTCAAAATTGAATTCTTGTAATAACAAAAACCATCTGGCTATTCGTCCACTAAGGATGGGTTTGTTGAGTAGATGAATCAATGCTTGATGATCAACGAATATTTTGACTTTGTTGGAAAGTAAATAATGTCGGAATTTGGTCAAGGCATATATCATGCCTAAGGCTTCTTTTTCTGTGGTTGTATAATTCATTTCAGGTGGAGAAAGTTGTCGACTTGCATAATATATTAGGTGATCACAATGATCATCTTTTCTTTGGCACAGAATTGCTCCTAGCGCATAGTCAGAAGCATCAACTTGTACGAAAAATTCTTGAGTCCAGTTTGGTTGGACCAGAATTGGTGCTTGTGTAAGTTTTTCTTTAAATATCAAGAATGCTTGCTGACATTCTTGAGTCCAGTGATAGAATTTGTCTTTCTTAAGTAACTCAGTTAATGGTGTAGCGACTTGGGCATAGTCCTTGATAAATCTTCTATGGTAACCCATCTTGCCCAAAAAACTGCACAATCTTTTAAGATCATAAGGTGGTTGCATTTTCATAATGACGTCGGTTTTAGCTTTATCGATTTGAATGCCTTGAGTGGAAACAATGTGGCCAAGGAGTATGCCTGATTTAACAAAGAAAGTACATTTTTTAGGATGCAGAGCAACTTGGTTTTGTCTGCATTTGATAAAACATTTCTTGAGGTATTTAAGGTGTTTGTCTTTAGGTCCAAAAACACTAAAGTCATCCATAAAGACTCGCATAAAATTTGTGAGATAATCTTGGAAGGTATCGGTAATGATCCGTTGAAATGTAAATGGGGCATTGGTTAATCCAAATGGCATTCGCATGTATGCGTATGCTCCCCATGGATTTATGAAAGCTGTTTTATGTTGATCCTTGACAGCTATATGTACTTGATTGTAGCCTAAAAAACCGTCAAGAAATGAGTACATCTCATGTCCGGCAACGGCATCAAGTATTTCATTTGAAAATGGGATGGGAAAGGCATCTTTTGTTGTGGCATCATTTAACTTCTTGTAGTTTACACACATACGTAATTTCCCATTTTTCTTGGGTACAATGACTAAAGGTGATAGCCATTGGGCATTTTGTATTGGATATATGAATCTTGCTTCAAGGAGCTTATTAATTTCAGCTTTTATTTTCTCAGCGAATGTTGGATTCATCCGGTAAGCAGTTTGTTTAATGGGTTGAACTCCTGGAAGTAATTCGATTCGATGTGTACATAATTCAGGTGGTATACCCTTGAGGTCTTTATATGACCACGCAAAGACATCTTTATACTTAGTAAGGAGCGTAATAGCCTCAAGTTTAAATGGTTTGTCGAGTTGTGTAGCTATTAAGATGTTTTGTGGGTTTGAGGGAACCCCTAGATTTAATTCTTCAATATCTTCATTGATATTTATACGAAGTTTGAATTCTTGATTTTCAGTGGTGAGTGCGGATTCGTCTTGTATATCTAGGTGATATTCTGTAGTTTATAGTTGTTTGGGTTGTATTGCTGGTCTTGCTTTTTGTACAGTAGTTTTTGTTGTATGTTTCTTCTTTAAATGAGGTTGTTTTGAATCTTCATAGTCTTGACACTTGATTATAGGGAGTATCCTATTAAGGTCAATTTCTTGAATTGCCTTAAGTTCAGGATATGCTTCAAATAATTTAGCTTCTTCAAGATCGTCTAAGCCTTCTTGCCAATTGTATTCTTGAACTTGTGTTGGTCAGAAACTTCTTGAGATTTTCTTGCTTGTCAATGTTGATATTTTAGTTTGTCCTTGTTGGGATTGGATACATATCTCATGTTCCATCCAATACTGTGCAGAAACAGCTTTGTTAAGCCAAGGTCTGCCTAACAAAATTTCGTAAGAAGATTCTTCAATCGGCATTTTTAACACAACAAAGTTAACTTTAAATTTATATCCTTTGATTGTTATAGAGACATCACGAATGATGCCTGCTGGTCTGACAACTCTTTGATCAGCCATGCGTACATTGAATGGTGCAGCTTGTATATTGCCCAATCCTAAAGCTTTGCATAGTGCATATTCGATGATATTAACCCCAGAACCTCTATCAAGGATAGCTCTTTCAATATGATTTTTGCCGATGTGTATGTTGATACAAGGTACATTATCATCATAATCACCAGGTTGGATTCTTTCAGCTTGCTCTTGTTGTGTTGGTTGAGATTGGTGTTTTTCTTATGTGCGAGCTTCAGGGATCCTTCGATTACAGATCTTCAAGTTTGGTCTTTCATATATGGTGCTATTTGCAGTATTTGTTGTAGGGTTAAAGTAATTCCCTGCTGTAGTATGTGCTCAGCAATGGTTGTATGCTCATCTTGAGTAAAGCTTAATACTTGAGTTTGGTTGTCTTGATTGTATATTTGATCATTAATAATTTCGGGATCTTTGTTTCGAAGCTCTTGTTGAATGGTGTTAAGTATTTTCTTACTCTTTTTCCACTCAGTATTCTCGATTTCTATCGCGTGATCACTTTCATCTTGTTCTTCATAATTATCAGGTTGTTGACATTCATATTGTGTTCTAGTGATTGCCAATACTTCTGGTTCTTCAGTCATTAGTTGTTCTTCAACTTCTGCTTGAACTACTCGTGCTGCTGGTGGTCTTCCAGCAGGAGGTTGATTGACTCTTTGGTTTTGTGGATTGTATTGTTATCGAATTTGATTTTCTTGTGGTTGATTTTGTCTTGGTTGATAATGCTGTTGCAAAGCTTGATTGTTGTAATTGTTATATTGCCTTTGTTGGCTTTGGTTGTAGTTGTTCCATTATGGACGTTGATAATTGTTTTGGTGTCCATTGTAATATGCTAATTTAGCTTTAATATGTAATGAAATATGCACTTCAATCATTTTAGCTTTAAACTAACTTCTCACAATCAATTTAATACTTGTAAGGAACCAACTCCCCAAGGTGTCGTAGGCTAAAGGATCCCGGAAAGCACAACCAAAATGATAAAGAGTTTATTGGATGGGACCAAGTCCGAGATCGAGTCCAAGATCGACTCTGAGACCAAGTTCGAGATAGAGTCCGAGATCGAGCCCGAGGCCGACTCCAAGACCGAGTTCGAGACCGAGTTCGAGATAGAATTCGAGATCAGGTCCAAGACCAGGTCCGAGGTCGAGTCTGTGGTCGGGTCTGAGGTCAAGTCCGAGATCGAGTCCGAAATCAGGTCTGAGATCAAATCCGAGATCAAGTCTGAGACCGAGTCCGGGTACTAATACAGGTCAAGGGGTGAAAGCCCAAAGCGTCTGTCTCCCAGAGGGGGGGGGGGGGGGGGGCAAGGGCTGCAGGGGGTTCCAAAAGTATAGTAGGATAGTGAGGTCCAGGAACTAGTCTTGAAAGAACTCTCCAATGGTGTTTCCAAACTAACTTGAGGTTGAGATTGGGATCAAGGGGCCTTGCGTGGGAGTGAGCATGGACTCGAGTGGTGCCGAAGGGGCCACCCAAGGAAGTGCTCAAGAGCAGCTCCAGCTTCCAGAAAGGAAACCGATTGCGTGTGAGACACAAAATCCCTAGGCCCCAAAGTGGAGCTGGAAGGGCGCCACGTGGTAGTGGCCGAAGCGAAAACCAAATGAGCGTAACACGTTTGGACTAAAAACTCCAACTTGAAAGGTTGAGAGCGGGAGTGGAACTCCCAACAAAGTGCTTGAGGAATGAGCACGAAGCGAGCAATAAGCGAGGCTCCAAAAAGGGACCCAAAAGGACCAACACATGACACGTGACGGAGTCGGAGATGGACCCAAGATGGAGTCCGAGGTGGAGTCCGAGATGGAGTCCGAGATGGACCCGAGATGGATCCGAGATGGAGTCCGAAATGGAGTCCGAGATGGACCTGAGATGGAGTCCGAGGTGGAGTCCGAGGTGGACCCGAGATGGACCCGAGATGGAGTCCGAGGTGGAGTCCGAGGTGGACCCGAGATGGAGTCCGAGGTGGAGTCCGAGATGGAGTCTGAGATGGGCCCGAGATGGACCCGAGATGGAGTCCGAGATGGAGTCCGAGTTGGAGTCCGAGATGGACCCGAGATGGAGTCCAAAGTCGAGACCGGACCAAGACCGAGACCGGGACCGAGACCGAGACCGAGATTGGGACCGAGACCGAGACCGAGGCCGAGCCCAAGTCCGAGTCCGAGTCCGAATCCGAGTCTGAGTCCGAGTCCAAGTCCGAGTCCAAGTCCGAGTCCGGAGCCTGAGAGGGTGAAAGCCCAAAGCGTTCGTCTCCCAGACCCTGGGGGGTTTGGTGAGCTCCAAAAGTATAGTAGGGGGAGGATTGCAGTGGAGCCAGTTTGGCCAGGAAAGGCCAGTTTGGCCCAAGAAGGCCAGACCCAGTGTTGGGTGATGAGCTGCCCACTGGGAAGTCCAAGACTAGAGTGAACACGGACCGACAAGCGGGGTAGCTTGGTGAAGTGTTCAAGAGCCGGCTCTAGTTCCCCCGGGAGATCGACTGGCCGATGCTCCCAGTCCAAGTGTGGGTGGCACTACCTACTTGGATACCTGGTGTGGCTCAACGAAACCCGCTCTAAGCCCATGGCTAGAGCACCCAAGGGCAGAAGGCGAGGAGAGTACCCAGGTGGCTTGCGTAAGGCCACGGTGTTCCGAAATGTTGTCCCAAAGGCCCAGACTGTGGAAAGGAAGAGGAGCAGTCCTCTGGAGTAGTGACCAAGGACACAGTCGTGTGGTGAGGAAGTCCCAGAGGACCATGGGACTTAGTGGTCGGGCCTGTGGGTCTCGATCCAGTGGCAGTGTTGGCAAACACGGCCAGGGGCAAAAAGGGACTTAGTGGGGACTGACAGAGGGATATTGGGGAAGGCTATTCCCCTTGTCGGTGGGCATCCTAAGGATGCTAAGGAGTGGATCTGAGATGACCACTCACGGATGGTTTGCCTAGTCTTGGAGAGCCAAGACTGTGATGCAAGTGGTATTGGACTACCAGTGTGGCGAAGGTGATTGGGCATGGCCTTAGCGTAACGGGCTGCCATGTCGGTGGTACCTTTGAGTGTCGGTCATGGGATCGGACACGTGGAGCACTGGGACCAAGTGCAAATGTTGAGTGGCATGGATGCCATTCTCGGGGCTAGCAAGTACCAAGTCTTGGATTGGACTTATGGAGGTTGTGAATGAGACTCCTCCAAGTGGTCAGAGGTGTGGTTAAGTGACTAAAGTAGAATGGAAAATTTAGTCGCTTACAATTTGGTATCGGAGCTGTTCCTTAGTCCAACTTTTATTGGTGCTCAAGTATATCACCATTGATGTTGGCATCGGAAGGTCCTAGGAGTGGGCCTATCCTGGAGGAGTAGCATGTCGAGAGGACATGGCTCTCCACTCAAGTTCATGCGTGAACTTGGGCACAATGTGGTGGGTAGAAAAGGGCCAATAATGGAACGACTTTGGGATCTTGGGAACAATATATGGTTTTCCTCAGAGAGTTGAGGATGTGATCTAGATGAGCGTTTGACTCAGTAAATGGCCAATGTAGTTGTGGTAAACAACTAAAGTTGGGATCACAGGAAAGATAAAGACTCCAAAGCAATAAGGGAGTCACAAGATTTTCCTCATGTAGTTGAGGTTGGTGCTCATGAATGTGAGACCAGAAGTAATGACCGTGGGAGGTCAAATATGGAAGAGGACTCAAGTCCTTGAAATGGTAGCCGGGGCTACCTTTAATAAATGCTGGAACAACCCAAGGAGTTGGGGGGTGTACTTAGAGATGAGTTGGCATTCTCATCACATGGACAAGTAGTCCTAAGGGGTAGAGGTTGCCCCAGAGAACAAAAACAAGTGTCAGAGTAACACTTGTGAAAATAGTCCTTCTGAGTAGGACAGGAATGCAGGAAGTGTATTCCAATGAGCTAGTGCCTCACAATTGGGACCTTACGGGTCTGTGGATTAACCAAGTCCAAAACTGCTGGATGACTGCAGTAGAGTCAAGGGATGGTCCTAAAAGGACTGATGGAAGCATTTGGACTGAGGTGTGTGGTACCCCACAAAGGA
Organism: Selaginella moellendorffii; assembly: GCF_000143415.4. Lineage (NCBI taxonomy): Eukaryota > Viridiplantae > Streptophyta > Lycopodiopsida > Selaginellales > Selaginellaceae > Selaginella > Selaginella moellendorffii. The sequence goes on from NW_003314272.1 coordinate 2,864,572, forward strand.
TGGGGGGGGATCATAGGATCCAAGGATGAGAACAGAGGGTATCTCATCGATGGCAAAATGCGCCATGCTAAAGTCGTGGGAAAGGTGTTCCCAAAAAGAAAACAACTTTGACACAAAGTTGTGTGTGACCTCTATGGTGCAGTGCTAACAGATGGTTGGCATGAGAAAGAGCGGTATTGGTCTTGGCAAAGACTTAGACACAAAGAAGAAGTGTCATAGAGGTAGGCTCGTGAAGCCGATGGTGTGGAGACACTAAATGTGCCAAGGTGTGATACCTTGAGGCTATGTTGGTGGGTTCATGAGAACCCCTTGCCAAAGGAATCCCAATGAAAATGGGAATGGCATAGCCTAAGCGGCAGAGCATGCGGTTGGAGTGTGGTGACCCAGATAATGATGGAGGTGTGGAAGCACCAGCAATGAGTCGTAGGACTTGACAACTATGAGGCAACTAAGCAAGACGTGCAAAATAATTGGTTAAATGGGTAGAAGGTAGCTACCCAAGCCTTCTTAATGGCATAGGGAAGTGGATGTACCCTTACAGGGGATAAGTTGCTTATGTTGCGATATAGTAAGTCAATGTCATAAACAAAAATACTCATTGTCAAGGAAGCCGTCATTGGGACACCCAAACACTCTAGAACACCAGAAGGTGGTGTTTGATGTCGCGAGGGCAGTAGATAAGGCCCAAGGGACTAAGTCCCTAGCGAATGATGGATAGTAGGTGCTATCCAAATGTCCAAGGTGGCGGAGACAGGAGAAGACTGTCTACTCGAATTGGACAAAGCCAAAAATGGAATTTTGGCAAGGCTCATGCAAAGGCCCGTAAACAACAATATAATTCCCGTGTGTGGGATTATAGAGTGAGCATACCTGGATTGAGGAACCACTCCCTAGGCTATCAGGTAGGTTCATCCCTAAGAATACTTGCTAAGGCATGATAGAAAGTGCAAAGCCATCCTCCTGGTCTGGAGGAGAATGACCGAAGAAAAGGTGTGAAGCCAAAAGCAAGAAGTAAGGGGATAAAACCGAACCATAGGAATCGAAGGGCATAACCAAGGTTGGTTATGCCAGCTGGGAGTGGAGAATCAAGTGCGGGCTCGAGAGTGTTGCCACTAGCAACCGTGATGCCATGGAGAGTCTAAAATATGGAATTGTCCATGTTAGACTATATGGTAATTGGAAAGCTTGCAAAAAGGGAGGCCTTAGCAAGCTAAGGGACAGAGTTCCTTCAAGGTTCCCAAAGAGGATTCTAGGTAGCTTAGTACCTAGAAAGACCAAGCGTAAATGGTTCAAGGAACGCGCGAAATCGGAGTGGCGCAGCAGAAGCGTGGTCTTAAAGCTTGCCATGAGGCAAGGCTATCAAGGTTAGGGAAGTAGTTCCCGAGTGTTCAAAAAGAGGGCTTTGAACAAAAGTCAATGATCAAGGGCTTTCACGCTTGTGCAGGAACCATGTTACAGTGGTCGGAGGACTTGCCAAAGCGAGATTGGCAAGTCAGGGGAACAAATACCCTAGTTGAAGGTGATAACTTCAAAAAGGGTGGGCCATGGGGCCAAGCATGGAGGAGTCCATGCATGATCACAGCCTTGTCAAGTGAGAGGACTTGGCAGTGGGGAGGAACTAGGTTTCTAAGCTGTGATCTATAGCGCGCTTTGAGTATAAGTTGGTGCACCGGCGTGGGGAGTCATGCCAGGCATCCTGGATGATGCCGTCCGTAGATGCATATACGGAGGTTGGGTTCGAGTCCCGACCCTCTAGTGCTTGGGTTCGAGTCCCAAATCACTAGGGCATGGTGATGGTTTGGAATATGAGGACACTCATATTTCGGTGGTCATGGACTTTCAGTGGGGAGACTGGTTTGGGCACACCGCCAAACGAGGGATGCCTCGGAGTCGTGATGCACGGTTAGATTGCTTAGTGTGAAAACTCGGCATATCTAACTTGAACGCTTTGGTGCAAGTGGCACCAAGGACGTGGTGAGTGAGATGGGGACACCTAATCTCAGTTGTTATGAACCCTTGGCCTTAAGGGCTGGCTTGGGTGCACCGCCAAGTGTGGGGGATGCCCCCAGGGTTATAGTCAACAATTTGAAGGTCTAGAAGACCAAGTACCTCTTGGCAACTCTAATAAGGTGCCAAGGTGAGATCACTAGGTGATTGTATGGCCAAATAAGGACAAGGTCCTTGGTTGGCTAAGGAATGAAGTTCCTGGTTCAAAATGTTGAAATTGAACTGTTTAAGGTGGTGTGGCTTGGTTATGATGAGCAAGTGGGAAAAACACCTTAGGAAAATGAGCTATGTCATTGCGATGGCATAGTGTGTCCAAGGAAAGTAGTCTCTAGAGAGACCCATGGGAGGGTCACAAAGTTGGGCCGTGGATAGAGCCCACTGCAGAAAATGCTAAAGAGACTTACTAGGTGTGAACACCCTAGTCTTGGCAGAGCAGAGCCTTTGCTATGGAATCAAAAGAATACCTCAAGGAGGGAGGTAGAGATTCGATGTTGCTTGGTGCAATAATCAATGGATAGGAGCAAAAGATGAGTGGCCAAGATAGGGCCGTGGAATCCCTTGGAAGGAATCCAAGTGGCAAAGTTAGGCGAGGAACACTAATGTGTTGGATGCTAACAAATTGCGGGAAAGGAAGTGTGTTTCCAAGGATGGATTCCGAATTGCTCCGATTTGGCGAAAGTGGAAGCTCCAAGGGAGGGAGCAGTAAGGTAGCCAACTGATAAGATCATGAACAGCCCTAGCACAAAGTATGATGAATGGAACTTAGTGCCCAAGGTGTCATGAAATAGAAGAGAGGATGATGGTGCCCTCAAGTAATGAATTTCCTAGGATGGGGAAGTGGAGTTGCACAATATGTGCAATGCAAGGTGTTGGAGTGCCGAGGTGAGACATTCAATAGATGGAAATTGAGACTACTCAAGAAGGAGTAGTGGGATTGACTTAGAGAAGGGTCTCTAAGAGGTTTAGCAAGAACTAAACCAATAAAAGGAGAGAACCACTACATGTGGTCCAATCAGTCTCTAAGTTGGAAAGACTACCCTCCTTAGAGGATGGGCAAGGCATGGTCAGCCTTTGGTGTCAAACCATTGACGAATATGCAGAAGGCATGGTGAGCCTTCAATGTCAAACCATTGATGAATATGGAGAAGGCATGGTAAGCCTTCAATGTCAAACCATTGACAAATATTGGCTAGGTGCCAAGAATGGAAATGGTAACACATGCGAGTGTTACTTTACAAAATGGTTTACCGTTCGATGAGGACATCGAACTTCGTTTATGGGTGGTGGAGTTGTGAGACACAAAATCCCTAGGCCCCAAAGTGGAGCCGGAAAGGGTGCCACGTGGTAGTGGCTGAAGCGAGAGCCAAACAAGCATAACACGTTTGGACCAAAAGCTCCGACTTGAAAAGTCAAGAGCGGGAGTGGAACTCCCAACGAAGCGCTCGAGGAACGAGCACGAAGCGAGCAAAAAGCGAGGCTCCAAAAAGGGACCCAAAAGGACCAACACATGACACGTGGAAGTGTCCGAGATGGACTCGAGATGGAGTCCGAGGTGGAGTCCGAGATGGAGTCCGAGATGGACCCGAGATGGACCCGAGATGGAGTCCGAAATGGAGTCCGAGATGGAGTCCGAGATGGACCTGAGATGGAGTCCGAGGTGGAGTCCGAGGTGGACCCGAGATGGACCCGAGATGGAGTCCGAGGTGGAGTCCGAGGTGGACCCAAGATGGACCCGAAATGGAGTCCGAGATGGAGTCCGAGATGGACCCGAGATGGAGTCCGAGATGGAGTCCGAGATGGAGTCCGAGATGGACCCGAGATGGGACCCGAGATGGACCCGAGATGGAGTCCGAGGTGGAGTCTGAGATGGAGTCCGAGATGGGCCCGAGATGGACCCGAGATGGAGTCCGAGATGGAGTCCGAGTTGGAGTCCGAGATGGACCCGAGATGGAGTCCAAAGTCGAGACCAGGACCAAGACCGAGACCGGGACCGAGACCGAGACCAAGATCGGGACCGAGACCGAGGCCGAGGCCGAGCCCAAGTCCGAGTCCGAGTCCGAATCCGAGTTTGAGTCCGAGTCCAAGTCCGAGTCCGAGTCCGAGTCCGAGTCCGGAGCCTGAGAGGGTGAAAGCCCAAAGCGTTCGTCTCCCAGACCCTGGGGGTTTGGTGAGCTCCAAAAGTATAGTAGGGGGAGGACTGCAGTGGAGCCAGCTTGGCCAGGAAAGGCCAGTTTGGCCCAGGAAGGCCGGACCCAGTGTTGGGTGATGAGCTGCCCACTGGGAAGTCCAAGACTAGAGTGAACACGGACCGACAAGCGGGGTAGCTTGGTGAAGTGTTCAAGAGCCGGCTCTAGTTCCCTCGGGAGATCGACTGGCCGATGCTCCCAGTCCAAGTGTGGGTGGCACTACCTACTTGGATACCTGTCGTGGCTCAATGGAACCTCGCTCTAAGCCCATGGCTAGAGCACCTAAAGGCGAAAGGCGGGGAGAGTACCTAGGTGGCTCGCGTAAGGCCACGGTGTTCCGAAATGTTGTCCCAAAGGCCCAGACTATGGAAAGGAAGAGGAGCAGTCCTCTAGGGCAGTGACCAAGGACACAGTCGTGTGGTGAGGAAGTCCCAGAGGACCGTGGGGCTTAGTGGTCGGGCCTGTGGGCCTCGATCTAGTGGCAGTGTTGGCAAACACGGCTAGAGGCAGAAAGGGACTTAGTGGGGACTGACAGAGGGATATTGGGGAAGGCTATTCCCCTTGTCGGTGGGCATCCTAAGGATGCTAAGGAGTGGATCTGAGATGACCACTCACGGATGGTTTGCCTAGTCTTGGAGAGCCAAGACTGTGATGCAAGTGGTATTGGACTACCAGTGTGGCGAAGGTGATTGGGCATGGCCTTAGCGTAACGGGCTGCCATGTCGGTGGTACCTTTGAGTGTCGGTCATGGGATCGGACACGTGGAGCATTGGGACCAAGTGCAAATGTTGAGTGGCATGGATGCCATTCTCGGGACTAGCAAGTCCCAAGTCTTGGATTGGACTTATGGAGGTTGTGAATGAGACTCCTCCAAGTGGTCAGAGGTATGGTTAAGTGACTAAAGTAGAATGGAAAATTTAGTCACTTACATTGCGGTGCTCTTGACTTATGTGGAGTGGTGCCCCACTTAAGTATCTTGTGGCTCATTGATCCTCGCCCTTCCTAGGGGTTTGGGCCTTCCCTTCGGGATGGAAGTGGGGGGGGGGGGTTAGAGGTACCCATACCGGGCTGTTAGGCCATGGTATTTCACCCTGGCATCCCGAAGCAAGCGTTGCACCCAAGGCTTGGGATTTAGAGGGTCCCATGATCAAGTTTTGTTGTACCAAGGGATGTTAGGAACTTGGAGGCTTGGTGTGCTTGGCTGCGTGTAGTTGAACATTAAGTCCAATCTAACCCGAGAGGGGGATTAGGAGAGATTTGGGAATCCGTGGATGGATGGCTAATGCTCCGTTGTTCGTGCAGTAAATAACTGAAACCAAGTAGGACTAAGTAGGAGCTGGTACAATAAGCGAGAACCTTGACAAGGGAACTTAGCTAAAATCTAAGGTAGTGTTGGTCGGATAAACGAGGTAAGCTAACAAATTGGAAAGGAAAATTTTGTGGCTTGCAATACCTTTCAAACATCATGAACGTGTTCTTCCCATGTCTCCTTCAAGTGGATTAAGACATTATTGAAGAAGTCAGTAGTCACCTCTTATATATTATAAAGAACCTCATCCACCATCAATTAGAAAATTGCTAGAACATTGTTCAAACCAAATGGCATCACCAAAAACTCATATAAACTAAATGGTGTACAAAAAAAAATCTTGGAAATATACTCTTTAGCCATCAATATTTGCCAGTACCCAAAGCAAAATCAAACTTGGTGAACCAATAACTTATCCCTAGCTGATCTAGGAGATTAGCAGTGTAAGAAAAAGAGTATACATATGAAATAGTCACTTTTTTTAATGGATGGTAGTTGATATAAAAACTAATACTCCTATCAGATTTCGTTACAAGGTGAGGTTCATATGTCCAAGGATTCCACAACTTTTGAATAACACCATTTTCCAAATTTCATTGATGTTTGTATGTAAAATCTTGATCTCCTTTGGTGACCAATGACGAATAGGAACCTTGATTGAATGAGCATCCCTAATTAAAATAAGATGATATATTGTAATCTTGGCCCTAGATGAAAAGTCAAATTCGAAGAGATTAGCATACTTCTTCATGAGTCAGTGAACCATTGCAATGCAAAAATTGTTAAAGGGATTTGAAAAGGGAATAAAGGAATAAGATGGAAACATAAGAGGAATGAGGAGACAAAAGTGATGGAAACAAAAGTAGAAATAGAGAGATAAAGAAAAAATAAAAGTGAGAAGAATGAAAGAAAGATAAAAAACTATGAAACAATTATAGGAGAAGCCTCAAAGTTATATTTGGCATGATTATACGCAACCAATCTATACCAAGGATGAGGTTAAAATTTTGACTCAGCACCACCCTCAACGACAGAAGCTCAACCTTGAGATTGCCCACACATACAACTAGGTCTGCCTCGTTTCGTGCATATGCATGTGTATAGCTGTTGCCATATAAATATAAAAATTGGCTTTGCCACACAGGACGGCAATGTGTGGCAATAGGCCAAGCAATAGAAGATAAATTCAAGTCTATATCAACTAATATAAAAAGAATAATAAAAAACCTTTTGTTATAAAAATGAACTTGAAAAGTAAACATTGGATAAACTAATGCCAAATAAACCCCTTGATGATACTCTTGAAAAAAAAATGAATGGGTCATTGACTTATTCACATAAGAACCCTTCACTACTCATGCGACTCCTCGTTTCCCAGAAGCATCTTAGGACGCTAATTTGGAAAATGCTAACAATACTGATAAGTGTGACCAACCTCATCATACGTCTGTGAGTGATTAAATTTTCCATTTTACTTTAATCACTTAACTACACCTCTAACCACTTGGAGAAGTCTCACTCATAACCTCCATAAGTCCTATTTTGGACTTGGGGACTTGCTAGCTTTGTAAATGGCATCTATGCCATATAGCCTTTGCACTTGATTTGAGTGCTCCACGTGTCTGATCCCATGACCGACACCCAAAGGTACCACTGACATATCAGCCCATTACGCTAAGGCTATATCCATTCACCCTAGTCACATCAATAGTCCAAGACCATTTACATCACAGTCCTGTCTCTCAAAAACTAGGCTATCCATACATGAGTGATCATCCCTTGACCACACCTTAGCACCCTTAGGATGCTTAAAGATATGGGGAACACTTTTCCCCGATGTCCCTTCTTCCATTTCCACAAGTCCCTCTCCATCCATGATTGTGCTCACCAACATTGCCACTGGGTCAAGGCCCAAAGGCTTGACTACTAAGTTCTATTAACCTCTAAGACTTCCTCACCATGTGACTATATCCTTGGTCACTATACCAAAGGATTACTCCTTTTCCTTTTCATAGTCTAGGACTTTGGGATGACCTTTCAAAACACTGTGGCCTTATGCGAGCCTCATGGGTACTCTCCCCACCTTCCACCCTTAAGTGCCTTAGCTATGTGGCTAGAGCGAGGTTTCAATGAGCCACGCAAAGTATCCAAGTATGTAGTGCCACCCCCGCTTGGATTGGGAGCATCGATTATTCGATCTCCCAGGGGAGCTAGAATTGACTCTTAAACACTTCACCAAGCTACCCCATTTGTCTGTCTGTATTCACTCTAGCCTTGGACTCCTCAGTAGATATATCATAACCCAACACGTGGGTATAGCCTTCCTTGGTCACACTGGCTTTTCTTGGCCAAACTGGCTCCACTAAAGTCCCCCCTTTACTATATACTTTTGGAGCTCAGGGTCTGGGAGACAATCGCTTTAGGCTTTCACCCTTGGACTTGAACTTGGACTTGGACTTGGTCTCGATTTTGGACTCGGTCTTAGACTCAAGGACTTGGTCTTAGTCTCGGTCTTAGTCTCGGTCTTGGTGCAACGTATGTACATTACTCAATGTCCCTTAGAGACTAGTACAAAAGCAAATCGCTCATAGTGCTACTCTCTCAATAAAACCATCTTGCTATTTCCCACCTAATGGTGATCACTGCCTTTTAATTGGGGTTGCTACAATTGCCTCCTCTACAAAGCATCCAGTGCCAAATCACCTTGTCTTGCCTCTTTGACTACAGTAGCTTTACTAAGTGGATATATCATCACCCAACGCATGGGTATAGCCTTCCTTGTGTAAGGAACCAACTCGCCAAGGTGTCGTAGGCTAAAGGATCCCTGAAAACATGACCAAAATGACAAAGAGTTCATCAGATGGGACCGAGTCGAAGATCGAGTCCAAGACCGACTCTGAGACCGAGTTCGAGATAGAGTCCGGGATCAAGTTTGAGGCCAAATCGGAGATCGAGTTTGAGACTGAGTTTGAGACCGAGTTTGAGACAGAGTCCGAGATCCAAATCGGGTCCGAGACCGAGTCGGAGGTCAAGTCCGAAGTCGAGTCCGAGATCAGGTCTGAGATCGAGTTCGAGATTGAGTTTGAGATCGAGTCCAAAGTCGGGTCCGAGATCAAGTCCGAGACCGAGTCCAAGTACTAATACTGGTCAAGGGGTGAAAGCCCAAAGCGTGCGTCTCCCAAGGGGTTCCAAAAGTATAGTAGGGATAGTGAGATCCAGGAACCAGTCTTGAATGAACTCTCTAGTGGTGCTTCCAAACTGAGTTGAGGTTGAGATTGGGGCCGAGGGGCCTTGGGTGGGAGTGCGCAGGGACTTGGGTGGTGCTGGAGGGGCCACCCTAAGAAGTGCTCAAGAGTAGCTCCCACTCTCGAAAGGGAAATTGACTGTGGTGCTCCCGGCTCATGTGGAGTGGTGCCCCACTTGAGTACCATGCGGCTCATTGGTCCTCGCCCTTCCTAGGGGCTTGGGCCTTCCTTCGGGATGGAAGTGGGGGGGTAGAGGTACCCATACTGGGTTGTTAGGCCACGGTGTTTCGCCCCAGCATCCCGAAGCAAGTGTTGCACCCAAGACTTGGGATTTAAAGGGTCCCATGATCAAGTCTTGTGGTACCAAAGGGGTGTTAGGAACCTAGAGGCTTGGTGTGCTTGGCTACTTGTGCCTGTGGGGAGTGTAGCCAAACCTTAAGTCCAGTCTAACTCAGGGAGGGGGATTGGGAGAGATTTGGGAATCCGTGGATGGATGCCTAACGCTCCGTTGCTCGTGCAGTGAGTAGCTGAAACCAAGTAGGCCCAAGTAGCAGCTGGTACCATAGGTGGGAACCTTGGCGAGGGAACTTAGCAAAAGCCAAGGTAGTGTTGGACGGGTAGATGAGGTAAGCTGGCAAATTGGAAAGGAAAAATTTGTGGCTTACAATTTGGTATTGGAGCCTTTTCCTCAGTTCTAACGAAGGATAGAGGCGGATTGCTGAGAGATGGCAAAGGCAGGGCGGAAGCGAACCAAGGCGGAGACGAAACCTCCTCTAGAGCTGGAGCCTCCGATCGAACGAGAGGCTATAGATGTGGAATCCTTGCATGAGGAGGACTCCAGTGAGGAAACTTCCAAACAAGAGTCCAGTGGCAAGGTTCGGTCGTCCAAGGCTCAATTGGACGTTCTAGAAGGACAATTGGCACAGACCAATGCCCTGCTGGAGACTCTCGTATGCAAGCTAAAGCATGACGAGAAGCGGAAGAAAAAGCGAAAGACTACGGATGCTGGCAGCGCAGAAGGTGCAGACCTTTCGGTAGGGACTGAGGTAGAACCAAACAAGGTCGAACAGACCAAAGTGGAATCAGTCCTTCAAGTAGTTCCCAAGTACAAACCAAAGCCCCCACCGGTCTTCAAGGGAGTGAATGACTATAAGGTGGTGGAGGATTGGTTTTACGATATGGAGGATTACTTCCGAGTGTTGTGATTACCGAGCTTGGAGAAGGTCCCATGTGCAAAACCATACTTGGCAAATAATGCCAAGTCTTGGTGGAAAATGACGGAGGCCAACGAAGGACCGGTGGCCACTTGGGACATGATGAAGGCGAGGATCCGCGCAACTTACATTCCTCTGAATGCTACTTTACATCTAAGAGACGAGCTGAGTAAGCTGAAGTAGACCGGAACCATGTAGGAGTATGTGAATGGGTTTATGGCAAAGAGGATACTTGTCACAGACATGGGGGATATGGATGCGTTCCATGCCTTCATATCAGGTTTGCAAACCTAGGCTCGCGGTGAGGTGATGCGCTGGAACCCGACCAACTACAAGGAAGCGTTGGATGTGGCCATCAATGTGCATTTCAACGATAACCTGCAAAAAGGGAATGCGACAGAGTCGGGGTCCACATTTAGCAAAGGGGCCAAACCAAGGGGAACATATAGCAAAGGGAAATTCAAGAAGAGTTTCTCTAAGAATGAGTCCTTGGGGTTCCGAAAAGGCAAATCCGGTGGCCAGCGAGCGAGTACATAGGGGAGTCAAGCAAAAAGAGACAAACCCACGGATAAGAAGGTCAAGTTGTTTAGCAGCATGGGAAACACGTATGCTACAACTACAGTGAAGTGGGACACTTTTCGAGGGAATGTCCCTACCCGAAGAAGGCCAGAGCCAATATAGCCATTAAGTCGGGTGAAGTCCAAACTGAGGTATGTGATTTAGTCCCTAGCTCATGGTAGAGAGTCGTTCGCGACATCTACTAGCCCTCCAAGGGAAGCTCAGGGGTAGCTTTGTTAAGATCCTTATTGACACAGGTGCTTCAGATAATTTTGTGGCTGCAGACATAGTCCAGCAAGCCGGACTAACAATGCAGCGGCTGGGCGAACCAAGGACTATAGAGTTTGTTCAAGGTAGCCAAAGCACCAATGAGGTACTTCGACAAGCGAGAGTCGAAGTAGGGACTTGGAAAGTAGACATGGATTTCACTGTGTTGGACATGGCGGGATTTGATGTGATCTTTGGGATGGATTAGTTCAATCGGTTCGTGGTAGCCTTGCATAGACAAGGTAGGAACCTTGTGGTACTAGCGAATGCCCAAGGAAGAAGATCCAGGGTGGAGGCCCAGGATCTAAAGGTAGGGCAATGCAAGGCCAAAGATTCATGCCTAAACCTGGTGTCCACGAGGGGACAACTCACTAAAGGGACCAAGGCTGCATTTTTGTGCTTACTCTCTGTGAAGAGTGACAAAAAGACAGGAACAGAAGAAGTACCTTTAGTGATCCAGCGGGTGTTGGACCAATTCTAGGATACCATGCCGGAGGAGCTACTAGCGGGGTTGCCCCCCGCACGACCGATAGAATATAAGATTGAGTTGGTCGAGGGTGCTGAGGCGGTGGTTCGTCCCCCCTATCATTTGAACGAAAAAGAACTCGCTGAGCTCAAGCACCAACTAAAGGAGTTGGTGTACAAATGGTATGTTAGGTTGAGCAAGTCACTGTATGGGGCGCCGGTGCTATTTGTGAAAAAGAAAGATGGATCTATGCGCATGTGCATAGACTACCGGTTGTTCAACAAATATACAAAGAAGAACAAGTACCCTTTGCCAAGGATTGAGAATCTGTTCGATAGGTTAGGAAAGGCAAAATACTTCTCAAGGATTGACCTAAGGTCAGGATACTACTAGATTAGGGTAGCAGAGGAAGATGTTGAGAAGATAACCTGTCAAACAAAGTATGGGAGCTTCGAGTTTCTAGTGATGCCCTTCAGGCTATGCAATGCGCTAGCAACATTTTCAGCATTGATGAACCATATCTTTGTACTCTATCTGGATCACTTTGTGGTCGTCTATATTGACGACATCCTGATCTATAGCAAAACGCTAGAGGAGCATGCCAAACATTTGACAAAGGTGTTTGAGAAACTAAGGGAACACCAACTGTATGCTAAAGAGAGCAAATGTGACTTTGCTCAGCAAGAGGTAAAGTTTCTCGGGCATGTGGTGGGCAAGGACGGGCTTAAGGTGGACCCTAAGAAGGTTCAAGCGATCCAGGATTGAGAGCGACCATTGAATGTACATGAGTTAAGGGCATTCTTGGGGCTATGCAACTACTATCAAAAGCTTATCAGACACTATTCGAGAGTAACTCTACCCTTAACGGACCAAACAGAAAAAGTGAAGATGGTATGGACAGCGGAATGCGAGGTGGCATTCGTCCACCTCAAGGGGAAGTTGAGGAAGGCTCCCATGTTGGCATTACCAGACTTTGGTAAGGACTTTGAGGTAGAAACAGATGCTTCAGACTTTGCGTTGGGCGTAGTTTTGAAGCAAGACAACCATCTAGTAGCGTTCTTCTCAAAGAAGTTGGACAAGGCTCAACGGAAGTGGCCTACCCATGAAAAGGAATTGTTTGCGGTGGTCAAGGCACTTAAGGAGTGGCGACACTACCTTGGGAGACACTTCAAGGTTTACACGGACAATGTGGCAACGAAACACTTCTTGTCACAACCCGACCTGAGGGGAAAACAATGTCGGTGGGCCAATGCTTTGGCCGAGTTTGATTGCGAGATTCTGTACAAGCCTGGGAAGAGCAACATCGTGGCAGATGCGCTAAGTCAAAAAGCGAGCTTGAAGTTGGCGATATTCAGTGCGACAACAGCCTTTTGGGATGATGTGCGGACCGCATACGAAAACAATGGTCTAGCACAAGAGGAATCTAGAGGCACGGGAAGCTCACCAGAGAGGTGAGCTGCCAACGGAAGAGAAAATGGGCTATGCGGAACGCAACGGACTCATATATTACAAGCAAATGAGGGTGTATGTTCTAGAAGGGGAACTAAGGAAGGTAGCTTTAGAAGAGTGTCATAACGGACCTCTTGCGGGACACGGCAGAGTGCCCAAGACAATGGGTTTACTCAAGAGAAAGTACCACTGGCCAGATATGGCTAAGGACGTCGAAGACTATGTAAAGACATGTCCAACATGTTAGCAGGTCAAAGCCGTGACTAAGGCTAGTGGGGGCTTGTTACAAAGCATCCCAATTCCAGATCATCCGTGGAAATGTCTGACGATTGACTTCATCACGGGACTCCCTCCAAGCGAGGGGTTCGATGCGATATTTGTGGTGGTGGATTGATTTTCGAAGATGGCACATTTCATACCCACCACAACGGAAGTGGATGCGGAAGGTGTGGCGAAGCTGTTCTTCGAACAAGTGGTTCAAGTGCGGGGAAGGCCAGAAGAGATTATCTCAGATCAAGATAAGATATTCACCAGTAGGTTCTGGAGAACACTCCTGGAACAGTATCGCACCAAGTTGAAATTCAGCACAGCCTATCACCCATAGACAGATAATGGGTATTAAGTCAAGTTTGATGGCACTAACACTTCTTGACAAACAGACAAACGGAAAGGGTGAATAGGCAGCTAGAGGATTATTTGCGATGCTATGTCTCGGGAGACCAGACTGATTGGGTAAGTCATTTGGGACTTGCGGAAATGTGTTATAACAACTCACCACATTCAAGCATCGGGGTGAGTCCATAGGAAGTCATCAATGGGCGAGCTATTGAAGGTCTTATGGAACTCAGCGTGGCCGAGTATCATGGAGAGTTACCCGTAGTGGAGGCATTCATGGCAGAAAGACTCAACATTTGGAATCTAGTGAGGGATTCCTTGGAATGGGCTCAACAAAGGCAAATCAAGTACGCGAACTAGAAGCACCGGGATGTAGAGTTCCAAGCTAGGGAAAAGGTGTGGCTGAACACCAAGAACCTCAGGCTACCAAGTGGGATCAGCTGGAAGTTGACCCAAAGGTAAAAATGCATGTATTCCTGTAAATGAATTGATCTTGAATTCCTTAAGTAGGTTTGTAGGGCCTTATGAGATTGAAGCTCGAATCAGTAAAGTGGCTTACCGTCTCTAACTTCCTCGAGAGATGGGGAAGATGCACCCCGTGTTCCATGTGAACTTACTCAATCCGTATTTTGAGGATCCGCCTCGCAAGGACCAAGTAAGACCTTTACCTGAGGTGATCCAAGGGGAAGAGGAATACGAAGTCGAGGCCATCCTCAATGTGCGCAAGAGCAAGCAACAAGGACGTGAGGTGAGAGAGTTCTATGTGAAGTGGAAAGGATTTCCACACTGCGAAGCAACATGGGAACCAGAGGAGAACCTAGCGAATGTGTGAGGTCTAGTGGAGGAATTTCTACAAGGCAGAACTCTATGTACTTATGCAAAGTTCAATTAAAGTATCAATTTGTGAAGTTGAGTAATGGTATATGTTGGGACCCGAAGGCGCGCCGAAGGTAAGCTAATTAGTATGGGTTAGCTAGGTTGACCAAGTGTAGGGAACTACGCCCAACTCCCTGCGGGGATGTCGAATTCGTAAATGTATTCTATAAAGGTTGGGTTTGAGTCCCAACCCCCTAGTAAAGCAAGGCTAGGTTCAAGTCCCGACCCCATACTAGGGCGTGGTGAGGTGGAGTATAGGGACACCTATATTCTGTTGTCATGGGCTCTTGGCTGGGGAGGCTAACTTAGGCACACCGCTAAGTGGGGGGATGCCCCCGGAGACATGGTCAACAAGTCGTAGGATAAAAAAATAGACGTTCGATGTGGGCATCAAACTTCTTCTATGGGTGGTGGAGTTGTAAGGAACCAACTCGCCAAGGTGTCGTAGGCTAAAGGATCCCCGAAAGCATGACCAAAATGATAAAGAGTTCATCGGATGGGACCGAGTTGAAGATCGAGTCCAAGACCGACTCTGAGACCGAGTTCGAGATAGAGTCCAGGATCGAGTCCGAGGCCGAGTTCGAGACCGAGTTCGAGACAGAGTCCGAGATCCAAATCGGGTCCGAGACTGAGTCCGAGGTCGAGTCCAAAGTCGAGTCCAAGATTGGGTCCGAGATTGAGTCTGAGACCGAGTCCGAAGTCGGGTCCGAGATCGAGTCTGAGACCGAGTCCGAAGTCGGGTCCGAGATCGAGTTCGAGATCAAGTCCGAGACACTGAGTTCGAGTACTAATATGGGTCAAGGGGTGAAAGCCCAAAGCGTGCGTCTCCCGGGGGGGGGGGGGGGGGGGCTGCAGGGGGTTCCAAAAGTATAGTAGGGATAGTGAGGTTCAGGAATCAATCTTGAAGGAACTCTTTAGTGGTGCTTCCAAACTGAGTTGAGGTTGAGATTGGGGCCGAGGGGCCTTGGGTGGGAGTGAGCAGGGACTTGGGTGGTGTCGGAGGGGCCACCCCAGGAAGTGCTCAAGAGCAGCTCCCACTCCTGAAAGGGAAACTGACTGTGATGCTCCCGGCTCATGTGGAGTGGTGCCCCACTTGAGTACCATGCGGCTCATTGGTCCTCACCTTTCCTAGGGGCTTGGGCCTTCCTTCGGGATGGAAGTGGGGGGGTAGAGGTACCCATACCGAGTTGTTAGGCCACGGTGTTTCGCCCCAGCATCCCAAAGCAAGTGTTGCACCCAAGACTTGGGATTTAGAGGGTCCCATAATCAAGTCTTGTGGTACCAAGGGGTGTTAGGAACCTGAAGGCTTGGTGTATTTAGCTACTTGTGCCTGCGGGAAGTGTAGCTGAACTTTAAGTCCAGTGTAACCTAGGGAGGGGGATTGGGAGAGATTTGGGAATCCGTGGATGGATGGCTAACGCTCTGTTGCTTGTGCAGTGAGTAGCTGAAACCAAGTAGGCCCAAGTAGGAGCTAGTACCATAGGTGGGAACCTTGGTGAAGGAATTTAGCAAAACCCAAGGCAGTGTTGGTAAGCTGGCAAATTGGAAAGGAAAAATTTGTGGCTTACACTTTGGTCACACTAGCATTTCCTAGCTAAATTGGATCTACTAGAATGCCCCCCTTATTATACTTTTAGAGCTCACCAAATCCCCTAGGGTTTGGGAGACAATTGCTTTGGGCTTTCACCCTTGGACTCGGACTCAGACTTGGACTCGGTCTTGGACATAGTCTCAGACTTAGACTCAGTCTTGGTCTTGGTCTCGGTTTCAGTCTTAGTCTCTTTCTTAGCCTTGACCTCGGATTCCATCTTGGGTCCACTTGAACTCAACCTTGGACTCCATCTCAAGTTCATCTCGAACTTGACCTCGGACTCCATTTTGGTCCATCTCAGACTCGACGTTAGACTCCATCTCGAGTCCATCTCAGACTCAACCTTGGACTCAACCTTGGTGTAAACTCCTGAGTTTGGACTTGACACCCTCGCTCTCTTGAAACCCTACCCCTCGGGTTGAGCCTAGCAGGAGCAAACTGGACCAGCCAAATGTCAATCAACATGTGGCATGATTCCCCTAGCCAACTAATAGAGTTGGACCCGAGACTTGCTCTGATACCAAATGTAAGCTCATGAGTTTGGACTTCCTAAGAGATCACCCAGCCCAATACTATTCAAACCCAAGGACGCTTAACCCAAAGTATCCCAAGACCCTTAACCGATTGGAAAAGAGGGTGCACTCTTGTTCATGGGCCCTTTTTGTCGCGAATGTGACTTCGGGTATCAAAAGTTACCTGTCGGCCAGTCCTTACGGACACTCTTTCCTTACTGCCATGATAGCAGGAGGTCGGTATTGCTAGACCCTTTATCAATCCCTTTTGTGCTAGTGGAGTTAACTGGGCATTTCGAGTGTACTTAGATCGGACAAGCATAAGGATGGAATTCCTATGTGTTATTAACTAAGCATACTTAGCCTGGTAAGGAGTTCTGTCTCGTTTTGTCTTGCACTTGCTAGTAACAAGAACCTTTGTGTATTGAGATTAGTCCCTCAATATCACTACATGATAGCTTACTGTGTCTGCCAAACACACTCACTATCATGCCCTTTGTGTTAGTCTTATTTTGGTCCCAAATGCTAATTATGAAAAGTGTTTAGATTTGCTCATTTGGCATATCTATGGAATGTAGAAATTCGCTTGAACACAATGGTGTTCGTCCCATGTCCAAATTCGCAATATAGTGCCATTCTATATTTAGTAAGTTTTGAGCTTGTCCTAGAGACTAACTCACTAACTCCTAATACTAAGGGTGGCTTGGGGTGAAAGCCCAAAATGTGTGTTCCTCAGGGGGGGGGGGGTGTAGCGCATGTGATCATGGGATGAGATTTGGATATACTGTTACCGTGGATCCTTGGAACCTTGGGGGATAAATGGGGATAAAATAGCCACTAAAGGCTCTCTCATCAAGCAATTGCCCCTTTTCCAGTTGGCTTAAGGGGAGAGAGATAAGGTGCGCTACAGTTGGTATCGGAGCAAATGGCACGGGTTCGATTCCCATTGATTAGTGGCTACCTAAAATATAATATACCCTTGAGCAAGGTATATTCCTACCCCTAAATTAGAAAATCGTATGTATTGGGCATCCATGCATACGTCCTTCCTCTTGTGGAGCATCCCAGACGAAGGTATCCACCGTGGGACTGCGGTACGGGTGGATGACTAGTTGCCTCACATGGAATAACTGGTCTACACAATGGAAGGATTGGTAGATTCAGTGCGGAAATGGAGGTGCTGGTTCCCCTTGGCTCAGTAGGGGTTGTTAGTCAATAGTCAATGAGGACATTGACATCTCTGAAGGGGGGGTGAGTGTAACGCATGTGATCATGGGATGAGATTTGGATATACTGTCACCGTGAATCCTTGGAACCTTGGGAGATAAATGGGGATAAAATAGCCACTAAGGGCTCTCTCATCAAGCAATTGCCCTTTTTCCAGTTGGCTTAAGGGGAGAGAGATAAAGTGCGCTACAGGGGGGCTGTGGGGGGTTCCAAATGTATAGTAGGGAGTATAGTAGGGATAGTGGGTAGGTCGGGCATGGCTGATCAACCTGAGGCATAGTCTAGCTCCCGTTTGCATGCCTGTCCTTGTTCTGCGTCCGGCTTGGGTCTAAGCCAAAGTTCCACACTATGCTAGCTGGTGGAGTACCCATGTCCTCGCGTTAGGCCACCGGTATGCCGAAATAGCGCTAGACTCTGTTTGGCTCCGTTTTGCGTGCTGGTCCTGGCATTGGGATGCTGGTTGCTCCAAGACTGTTCCAAGTTTCTCCGGGCTCCTATCCCTTCGCTCCTTGGGCTGTATGCTTGATAGTTGCTCCGTGGACCGGTTCTATCACTCCTTGGCTCCATACTTGGGAGTTTGGCACCGTTCCTTCATTTAGTGGCCCAAGGCCCTGAACCTTGGGTTTTGCACCATTATCATTTGGACACGTGGCATATGACATGTGGCATGTGTCACGTGGCATAAAGAGGGTTTAGGTTCCGCTTCGTGGTGTTATCCTATGGTAAATCACCATAGGATAAAGGGTAAAAACCACGTGCGCTACATTTGGTATCAGAGGATACATCTCAACAAGTACTATACAATGAGATTGGGCAATTAGTCTCGTTGCATATGCAGAGATGAAAACAATGATCCGAGTGGGTACACATTTAGGTGCAAAGGCTTCACAATTGTTCTTTGGGTATGGATTTTGGTTACCTTTTGTACCCCATTGTATTAGCTTGCTCTTGGGCTTATAAGATGGATTTGAGTTGTTCCGTTTGCACGAGTTTTTGCTTGGGCTTGTGAGTGAGGCACATTAACAACTCAAGGTTACACTTTGAGTTGGCAGGATTAATGTTGGCCTATCAGTGGTTCCATGAGTTGTTTTGGTGGTTCCATGAGTTGTTCCATGTACCATGAGTTAAAACAAACCTTCCTTGTGTTTTCTATAAGTGGCAAATAGGTTGGTCCGTAGCTGTTAGCACGGCACTAATGGATCCTTCTTAGGCATGATTATAAGTGAATCAATCAAGACTATAGGGATTAGTCTATTGGTTCAAGTAGTTATTGCCGTGCTCTCTCATAAACTTTTCTTGGATTAGACTGAAGGTAGTGCGAGTGCAAGTTTGAGGTTTAGTTGAAGATGAGACCAAAAAGAGAGTCGTCAGGAACGAAGGATCAAACACGTAAATCATTTTCTTTTAGAGAGATGATTTGCAATGAGGTGTTAACTCATTGCTCATGTTCATATTATGCAATCAAAAGTCCCTACCTTGATGTATATTGGAGATGATGGTCTTGTAAATAGTGAGTTATGGGATGGATAGTGGTGAAGTATTAAACCATTTTGTCTAAGCTTACTATTGAAAGACTTGGGTTGCAATGCTCAATTCTTTTTCGGGGAACCTTGCTATTTCCTTGAGTAGCTTGGTGTTGGATTAATGTTGAGTTTGGTCGGAAAGAGAGTGGCATGAGCTTGTCCATGTTATGAACAAAAGTTAGTGGTGTTGAGTGTTGTAAATCTCAATTGGTGGGGTGTGCATTTTGTCGAATCGAGTTGACATTTGATGTTCACATAAACCTTTATAATAGTAACATGGGTATTGCTCATAGTGTTGCTTAATTGATGATCAAGTCATTATGATATTTATGTCATATCCATGTGATAATGAGCAATGTGTTTATGAAGTTGCTTGGTTGAACGATAATCAACCCAAAGTGGTTGATAATGAAGCTAGTCTACTTGCATGTAGTAGTTGTAGTAGCTTTAATTGGGTTCTTGATGAAGGTCCATTATGCTAATCTTAAGTTGATTCCTTGTTCCTTGAAGGGTTTGCCCATTAAAGTGTTGAAAAGGGTTATAGCATTCACTTGCTATAGCTTGTTAGTTGATCCGTTAACATTTGGAGTAGATTGTTAGATGGAGAAGGTGTGTAATTGAGGCATTGACATCGCTAGCATTTGTGTTAGTGGAAGTGGCATTGTTATTTCGAATGAAGAGGAATTTTCCTTAGAACTTGATTTTCCATTGTCATTTTTCTTATTAGTATTTTAGCTTCACATTGGATATTGAGAATGATTAAAGAAGAGTGTTAGTGTAATATGGATATCTAAAGATATGGTCTTCGTGATCAAGCCTAGGATGTTCCATTTGCATTTTGCAGATGTCGATGTTGGATATTGGAAAAATGGGCAAAAATGTTCGATGCTTAAGCATATTGTTGGATCATGAGAATTAGTGTTAACATGAACCTATGTGAAGTTGTAGGTAGGAGGAAGTTGGTTGAGTCTTGAAAGTTTGTATTATTAGACTTAGAGTCATTCTTTCTCTAGAATGGAAAATTTTTTACAAATTTTCTTAAGTTTTTCCAATGGCTGATCTGTTGATCATTTTGTCCGAAAACCATTTAGTTTTTGTAAGCCAATACAAACTAGTGAAAGGATTAGAGTTGATTTTGGTTAGTTTAAACCTTAGTAAGTAGTTTGTATGATACGACCCGAAAGGAATGTTAACTTTTGGGGCTAAAGCAATTGAGTTGAATAAAGTCTAGAATTGGTGTAGAAAAGTGGCTGTTGCAGTGTTCTAGAAAGGTGACGTTATGCCTTTCTTTTGTAGTGTTATGCTTGGTGGTAGGTTGCACCTTACATTTTGTTAAACTCTATAAGAGTAGTGAGCTTTCATTGATTTTAACTTAATCTTGGTGGCCCTACACCTTAGCTAAGGATAGTAATGTCCAACTTAGTTGTTTAAAGTTAAGATGTTGGTACCTATACTATAGTTTTGTTTATAAGGAGGTTGTGTACCGATATAAGTTCATCTCATGGTTTTCACTTTAGTTTCGACTGATGTTGATCATGCATAGCTGGCCTCTTCAAAAAGGCATACTCAGAGTTGTTGGCTAAATTCATTAGTGAGCTTATTGCGGTTGAGTTGGATTCAAGTGGTCATTTAGTTTCTGCTTGTCTATGAACCTTTATCTCATACCTGGGGTATTACGTTCATGTTGGATAAAGTATATGACTTGATGACATGAGTTTAGTGATGGGTCTTGTGAAGGTAAGTTGAAAAGTGATTGTTGGTTGCTTTGCAACTAGTGATTTCTTGTAGACTTTGTTAAGGGCTTTTGACACTTGCTTCACTCGATGATGATTTAACAATGATGGGCTTGCTTTACCAAATGGTGTTGCGGAGGATCATGTTGTTAGACTTACATGGTTTCTTTTCCATGTTGGCATGTCGACTCTACCTTTGTCGATATCATTTGGTTACGTTTAATTCGTAGTGTTGGATTTCATTGAGTCTTGGACGTGGTGGTTCACTCCTTGATGAAGTGGTATCTATAATTGAGTTTTGCTGAAGAACTTGTCTTGGATACTAACTAAAGTATCTTCGACTTTGGTTAGCTTGGTTGTTAGGGAGTTTTGAGTGGTGATTCACTCTTGCTTTCTTCTAGCTTTGTTATGGTGTTGATGGCATTGAAGTAATGCCTTGTCATTAATATTATTGATGTTGAGATTCAAGTGAGATGAGATGTCTATCCTTAATATTGACATTGAGTTTCATTAGTCTTGATGAAGATAATATTCATGATTTAGCTATGGCTTTGTGTTATTGGCATTCGTGCATTTGATAGTTAGCAACTATGTTAGCGTTTAAACGAGTTGAGTGGCAAGTTTAAGTTAGTTATGTTCTAAACAAGATTGTTTAGTAAAGGTTGAGTTTTGGCTTTTCCTTAAAAAGTGATTTAGTCATGGACTATTCTAGCTTTACAAGATGAAGAGTTAGTGATCAATATTAGAATATTTTCCTTGCTGAATTTGAGTTGGGATATATCAATCATTGATGATTCTTCTTGTATTTGTTATGAAGTGAGTTACATCTTGTTATAGATGGATTCATAAAGGATCGTTTAGTGATCACTTGTTGAGCACAGCTCTATTGTGCTTTATTTTTGGATTAATGCAGATATGCTCTTTATTAGTTTGCATTATGAAGTTTGGCTTATGGATGTGTATTGTGGGTTGTACCATGATTTCTTCTTTAGCATTGAAGCTGGTTTATGTGAGATTCGTGATCATTATTAGACAATACTTTGCTATAGACTTCTTCGAGTTTTTGGTTTTTTAAGTTTTCATGCTCATTATTCCATTTGTTAGAAGTTGTTGGGGGAAGGCATTTTGGTTCATTAGCTTCGATGTTGAAGTTTGCTCTTGCATCTAGCAATCATTGGTAATGATTAACTATCATCTAGGTGTGAGACACAAAATCCCTAGGCCCCAAAGTGGAGTCGGAAGGGCGCCACGTGGTAGTGGCCGAAGCGAAAGCCAAACGAGCGTAACACGTTTGGACTAAAAGCTCCGACTTGAAAGGTCGAGAGTGGGAGTGGAACTCCCAACAAAGTGCTCGAGGAATGAGCACGAAGCGAGCTATAAGCGAGGCTCTAAAAAGGGACCCGAAAGGACCAACACATGACACGTGGAAGTGTCCGAGATGGAGTCCGAGGTGGACCCGAGATGGAATCCGAGATGGACCCGAAGTGGAGTCCGATATAGAGTCCGAGATGGAGTTCGAGATGGACCCGAAGTGAAGTCCGATATGGAGTCCGAGATGGAGTCCGAGATGGAGTTCGATATGGAGTTCGAGATGGAGTCCGAGATGGACCGAGATGGAGTCCGATATGGAGTCCGAGATGGAGTCCGAGATGGAACCGAGACCGGGACCGAGACCGAGACCGAGACCGAGACCGAGACCGAGTCCGAGTCCGAGTCCGAGTCCGAATACTAATACAGGTTGTTGGGTGAAAGCCCAAAGCAATCGTCCCCCGGGGGGGGGGGGGGGGGGGGCTGCGGGGGGTTCCAAAAGTATAGTAGGGAGAGTGTGGGGGTTGGAGCCCAGTCGGAGCCAGTTTGGCCAGGAAAGGCTAGTTTGGCCCAGGAAGGCCAGACCCAGTGTTGGGTGATGAGCTGCCCACTGGGAAGTCCAAGACTAGAGTGAACACGGACCGACAAGCGGGGTAGCTTGGTGAAGTGTTCAAGAGCCGGCTCTAGTTCCCCCGGGAGATCGACTGGCCGATGCTCCCAGTCCAAGTGTGGGTGGCACTACCTACTTGGATACCAAGCGTGGCTCAACGGAACCTCACTCTAAGCCCATGGCTAGAGCACCTAAGGGCGGAAGGTGGGGAGAGTACCCAGGTGGCTCGCGTAAGGCCACGGTGTTCCGAAATGTTGTCCCAAAGGCCCAGACTATGGAAAGGAAGAAGAGCAGTCCTCTGGGGTAGTGACCAAGGACACAGTCATGTGGTGAGGAAGTCCCAGAGGACCGTGGGACTTAGTGGTCGGGCCTGTGGGCCTCGATCCAGTGGCAGTGTTGGCAAACACGGCCAAGGGCAGAAAGGGACTTAGTGGGGACTGACAGAGGGATATTGGGGAAGGCTATTCCCCTTGTCAGTGGGCATCCTAAGGATGCTAAGGAGTGGATCTGAGATGACCACTCACGGATGGTTTGCCTAGTCTTGGAGAGCCAAGATTGTGATGCAAGTGGTATTGGACTACCAGTGTGGCAAAGGTGATTGGGCATGGCCTTAGCGTAACAAGCTGCCATGTCGGTGGTACTTTTGAGTGTCGGTCATGGGATCGGACACGTGGAGCACTTGGACTAAGTGCAAATGTTGAGTGGCATGGATGCCATTCTCGGGGCTAGCAAATCCCAAGTCCTAAATTGGACTTATGGAGGTTGTGAATGAGACTCCTCCAAGTGGTCGGAGGTGTGGTTAAGTGACTAAAGTAGAATGGAAAATTTAGTCGCTTACAATTTGGTATCAGAGCTGTTCCTTAGTCCGACTTTTATTGATGCTCAAGTATATCACCATTGATATTGGCATTAGAAGGTCCTAGGAGTGGGCTTATCCTTGAGAAGTAGCATGCTGAGAGGACATGGCTCTCCACTCAAGTTCATGCGTGACTTGGGCGCAATGTGGTGGATAGAAAAGGGGCCGGTAAGGGAACAACTTTGGGATTTTGGGAACAGTATAAGGTCTCCTCAGAGAGTTGAGGATGTGATCCAAATGAGCATTTGACGCAGCAAACGAGCTAACGTAGTTGTGATAAACAACTATAGTTAGGATCACGGGAAAGATGTAGACTCCAAAACAATAAAGAAGTCACAAGATTATCCTTATATAGTTGAGGTTGGTTCTCATGAATGTGAGACCAGAGGTAATAACTGTGAGAGGTCAAATACGGAAGAGGACTCAAGTCCTTGAAATGGTAGCCGGGGCTACCTTTAATAACTGCTGGAACAACCCAAGGAGTTGGGGGGTGTACTTAGAGATGAGTTAGTATTCTCATCACATGGACAAGTAATCCTAAGGGGCAAAGGTTGCCCCCAAAGAACAAAATCAAGTGTCAGAGTAACACTTGTGAAAATAGTCCTTTTGAGTAGGACAGGAATGCAAGAAGTGTATTCTAGTGAGCTAGTGCCTCACAAGTAAGACCTTACGGGTCTGTGGATTAACCAAGTCTAAAACTGTTGGATGACTCAAGTAGAGTCAAGGGATAGTCTTAAAAGGACTGATGGAAGCATTTGGACTGATGTGTGTTGTACCCCACGAAGGATGGGGGGGGATCATAGGATCCAAGGATGAGAACAAAGGGTATCTCATCGATGGCAAAATGTGCCATGCTAAAGTTGTGGGAAAGGTGTTCCCAAAAAAGAAAACAACTTTGACACAAAGTTGTGTGTGACCTCTATGGTGCAATGCTAACGGATGGTTGGCATGAGAAAGAGTGGTATTGGTCTTGGCAAAGACTTAGACACAAAGAAGAAGTGTCATAGAGGTAGGCTCATGGAGCCGATGGTGTAGAGCCACCAAATGTGCCAAGGTGTGATACCTTGAGGCTATGTTGGTGGGTTCATGAGAACCTTTTGCCAAAGGAATCCCAATAGAAATAGGAATGGCATAGCCTAAGCTGCAGAGCATGCAGTTGGAGTGTGGTGACCCAGATAATGATGGAGGTGTGGAAGCACCAGCAATGAGTTGTAGGACTTGACAACTATAAGGCAATTAAGCAAAACGTGCAAAATAATTGGTTAAACAGGTAGAAGGTAGCTACCTAAGCCTTCTTAATGGCATAGGGAAGTTGGATATACCCTTACAAGCTCTATTTCGTTAAAGTGGGAATTGTCATTATCCCACTTGTAAAATAAGGTTTCTAAACCTTTATATAGTATATAAATATAACAAAATTCAACTGCATTGAGGCACATGCCATTTTATTTTAAACAAGGAAATGTCTACTCAATCACTTCTCCTCCCCCTGCCACTGCTTCACCTCTCTCTTCTCCTTGTCATCGTCATCCAATTTCTTTCCATCCTTTTAATATTGGCTCAGTTGCTCCGAGTCTAGGTGGAGCCCAAGTCCCCATTCAATCTTTACTTTCCCCTTATTAATAAAACAACTTCGTAGACTTCCAATAACATATTGTAACACTTCTAGTATAATGCAAATCCTCTCAAAGAATTGTCTTTTAATATTAATACAATGGCATGGAACCCCATGCCATAATAAGTTACATTTTAAAATAAATACATGCCATCTCAGACTGTTATTTTTTGCCTCCAACGCTTATACAATAATCTTGGAATTTCATCACTCTCCACACTATCAGGATTTAAACCCAATAGTAATGCCATCTCTTCTCTAATACGTCCACGCTCATGTTCAGTGGTCGAAGAACCCATCCGGTTGAGCAGATTATGGAGATGCGGATAGTGCTTGGCTAGACAATATACATGCCATAAATGATGACTGGTGTCTGTCCGATCAAATGGCTTCTGATATACCGTTCCATCTGCCATTTGGTTGATTTCTGCAGCCACCTCCTGGACTGGCCGGTTCTCTATCACCATCGCTCCAAGCCGTTTTACAAGGTCCCCCAGAACATACGGTTTCTTCTCCCTAGTTTCCATACTGCAACAGATGGGGTGCACTGCATATGTGTGCGTGTTCGCTGCAGTTTTAATTGGCGAGTCATCGATGATGAGGATTTCACTTGACCTAGCAGTCCGGTTCATCACTACAGCCTCTGGCTTGACGAAGATGGGCTTGCTACCCCTCACATGGACCATAGTCAAGCAATCCTCCTGCGTTAGGAGAAAGTCAAATGGTAATATTACTCGCGTCTGATCATGCATCATCTGTAGCAACGTTAATGCATTGTGGCGCATCATGGATGTCCAAACTCCCAATTGCAAATTGAACCCAGCCCTCTGTTTTAAGTGTCGCATATTCATTATTAGATCCCACAGTTTCTCCCGTGTGATTAATGTGAATCTGTCTCTTTTGACCAACTTGTGACCGCAGGCTTTGGAGGGTGCAGTGACATTCGAGGACGAGCCACGCTCATGGGAGAAAAGGACACTGTTCAGATCAAAAACGATACAGTACCTTCGCCGTGACTTTGAAATGAAATACGTCAGCATAAAAAATGGTACAAGTCAATTTTACCATCTACAATATTAGCGAATGGTGCTCCCGATGGTCGTTGAGAGGGTTTTGGTCGAGGAAAAGTGAAGGGCGGAAATACTCTCCTCTGCAATGTGGGGTCAATCGCATCCGATGGCGTGTGGGCACATGCCATTTCAGCTGTAGACTCTGGTACAACTGGCTCAACAGTGGCATGGGGTGGTTCCGATGGCGTGTGATCACACGCCATTTCAGCTGGTGCCTCCGTCGGCAAAGTGGACATGACCGAACAGGCAGCAGGGGCGGTGTAGGGAGGTTCCAACAGCACGTAGTCAAACGATTGGGCACACGTTGAGTCCGTTGGAAATGAGGATACGACCGGCTCGGCGGCTGGGGCGGCCTCATGCGGGTCCAATGGCGTCTGGTCACTGTCAGTTGGATACGTGGACAAGATTGACTCAGTGGTATGGGCAGCATCAAGTGGAGTGTGGTCAGCTTGCTTGGCGTTGATATGGATAGTAGCCTCCACCAGCTCTGATGACTCTTGCAGCCAAGTAGAGTCCACTGGCGGATCCATATGCATGTCCAAATATCTCCCTTCGATTGAGATGGTATCCTCCCGTGCTACTAAAAACAAACTCATTAGCACATTGAATCGACTATACTGTATTTACCATCAACTGCTATTGAGGAACTAAGACCGATATCACTTGGGCGCACTGCTGATTCTGAAGGATTGGACATACGTTTCGACCCTTGCTTGGCACTATCCTTCCTCGACACTAAAGGCTAGAGTTTGTAAATTCAACTGAATAATCTCTACTTACCATTTGCTCTGCGACCTACATGGACAATGTTAGAAATGGTAAAAGGTTAGGAATGGATGTACTATTATCTAGCTGATGGTTTGTCTTGTATGACCTTCCTCCGCTGCTCTTTGGCCACCTCAGGCTGGCCATCGTCGTCGTCGTTATTGTGATCGTCACCATTGTGAGGACCATCCAAGTCCTCTTCGTCCTCCTCTTCGTCCTTCTGCTCTTCCTGCTCATTATCTTTCTCTGGCTCCTCATCCCCCTCCTGCATTTCTTCCATAGGCTGCTCAAGCTGGATGGCTTGTTCTTCCAGGACCATCTTGGGAAAATCATCTGGCCGAGTCTCCATCTCAAAATACAAGACATCCATAGCCTGTTTTAGTGCGTGACCTAGGACCGTATCCTCACCCGACTGTCTTAACATGGTTTCTGCACGTTCTTGCACCCTTCGAAGACGACGAGATGAGAAAAACGTGGCCCTGACTTGAAAAGCATCCCTCATCCATTGTACCTCTCCATTGAGATTGGGGAAGGGGAGTCCGCCATAGGAATCTGAGTCAGGAGGTGGTGACTGGCTGCTTTTACTCAGCCCTTGATCTGCAATGAATGGCATGAGCACACACGCCATAACCGCGAGGCATTACCTATCATCTTTTCGTTGCCCTTCTTCCTTTTCGAATCAAACATCTCTAATCCCGACGACTGTCCAATGTGCTTTCGCTTTTTATGACCACTGTCAGTTTGAGCTTGGCTGGTGCTTGCCTGTTTTGCCTTTGAAGAAGTGTCTCCTGCAAGGAATGGCATGAGACCACACGCCATTGCAAATATAATTTGTACCTCCTTTTTTCCTATTGCTTGTCTGTTTGTCCGTCTTCGACGCGCCACCAGTGCGCTTTTCAGTCCTCGTGTCAGAATATTCACAACGATCTATAATCAAAATGGTGTGAGGCCTCACGTGACCTTACCTTGTGCAGGTTGTGAGCTCGGCCCAACGTGGGTATCTTCAACAGTAGCTGTTAACGCCGTTTCAGCATCTGGGGGTGGCCACGCTCCTGCATACAGAGCTTGTGAGATAACATTTAAACTTAAAGTGCGTACTCACCAGGTTCGTAGAGAAGATACTGTTTTTCTTTGGCAACTGTAATTATATGCTCCATTGAAGTCACCTCTTCAATGGAGTTTGTCACCGCAACACACGGGACACCCTTGAGTAGTGCGGCTCGAAAGAATAGTCCGCCGCAGTTGTACTCGACAACGCATTTGCCCTTGGAGTCGGAAGCAGGAGACCCACTCGCTATTGCGTTGAAGACCCAGCTGAGCATTTCCCATGCTGCACCTGGAGCTTTCTTTGGATTCGAAAGCTCCATAGCCGTCTTCAGTTCCTCAGGCACGGGTAAATTGACCTCCCTCAGATCAATTCGATCGGCCTTGTCGAACGAAGCTGGGAAGTCACTCCAGTCCCACTCTGCTGTAGGACAAATAACAAGGGCGAGTGTGAAGATGCGGACATTCCTCTGTATCTTCTTCTTAGCCATTATCCCATGGATCTCCCGCATCTGCTTGCTTTTCAACCGAGCCTTCACCTCGTTCAAGGCCTTCCAGAACTTGTGATAGGATTCGGAGTCGTAGATCATATAATGGACTGAAGATTCCACCTCCGCAAGTCCCACCATTAAGTCAATGATGGAGCTGACTTTGTCTGCATGAGTGATCTCCTCGTTTGTGAAGTCCATCACACAAAAGATGTTCTTGACCTGCTCATCTTCGCGGGAAACGATGCTCCTCCACCTTTGATCCTCATCCGAATTCACGTATACCCGGTAAGGTTCTCGATAGGCCTCTGCTGCGGGGTCGAGCTGTTTCTGAAGCCGGCGGTCGACATCCCTCTTAATGAAATTTGGATACTGATCCAACTTCTCAGCTTTACTTTTCATGGCATCCCGCAGCAGATCGATGAACTTGGGGGCCCCCTTCACGTACTCGTCGATGTCTTTATTTGACAACTCCAGCGCTTCCATCATCTCTTGCATGGTGTCGATGATCACCCTCTCCACGGCCACTTGCTCGAAGATCCAATCCTTCAATAGCGCACGAGCTCTCAGAGTCGTGCACAAGTCCTCGTATGTCACAATATGGCCGGGAGTCATTTTGGTCTTGTTGAAGACTACCTCACCACGTAGAAGAGCATCAGCCACTGTCAGAAGGTCGTCGTCGTCTAGAGACCGCGAGAAACGCAAAGCATTGAGCTTCAAATCATTGGGCTTCCGGCCGTCCACCACACCCATTGAGTTTAGCAACTCCCCGTCATGGTACCTCCTCAGCACATCTACCCATTTGTCAAAAACAACTTTTGTCGCGAGTAGAATGTTATGGATGCTGAGTGTGTCATTGACCCCTAGTGTTTTCGAGAGAAGACTCGAGAATTCCTACAATGGAAATGGCGTGAGGCCACATGCTATGCCACATGCAACGAGGCTTACCTGCCAAGCGCTAGTTGCTAGTGCACGTCCTTGTCCTGGTTTTTGTGGCTTCTTCAATTGAACCCAGAGTTTCCGTGTTCGTACCAATGTCTCGTGCAGACCCGATTTGTAGCACGTTTTCTTGCTTGACATTCTGTGCATGGGAGATGTATATGATAGATCGGAGGGGCGAGTTGCCTTTTATCAGGCGGAAAACTCTTGTCTTGAAGACTTTCTTCACCTCCTCGCCCACCATAATATCCACAACTATCTCTTGCATCGCCAAGCTAGAATGCTGCCCGAAGACGGCATAGAACCGGATGTTCTGATCGTCCAACACCTTCCTATTGATCAAGTCTGGAAACCTCGTCTCACCCTTCATTGTTCTGTAGTAGAGGATCACGTCTGCGATGTTGGGTGTTACTGGACTTGCCAGCATCTTTTACTTCAGTTTCTCCACCCACTCATCAGATACTAGCCTGTGGTTGTATTTGCTTTGGATGTCGATACGGCTCACGTCGATTGTAGATACTTTGTTGGAATAGTAACAAGTACTATTATCTGCGACGATTTTTGCTGCCTCTTCTTGCTCTTTCTGCTCTTTGCAGCTCTTCTTTTTGGTGGGTGTAGTGTACGAACCCGAGGCAATGGCATCACCGAGTAGCTTCTTTTTTGGAGCAGGAGAGTCGGACGTCGGCTTGAGCTTGACCACCCTTTTCTGCTTCGGGGTAGTTTCCAGATCGACCCCCTTCCCCTTTGCTTTGCGAACTGGAGTCACTCTCAACGGCTCAATGTTGGAATATAGTTTTTGAACATCGCCGTAGGTGAGGTCTGTGGATTCCATGTGATCTTCATAGACCCGCAGTGTCTTTGAAATTGTGGGCCTCCTGGACAACCTCTCCCTAGCTCCCTCTAGGAATTCCTCATAGCCGCTGCCCCCCTCCGGGAAGCCGCTAGGATGTGCAAGGTGGATCTTGAAGGCAGACGCTGTCTCTACCACAAGTGCCAGTCCATATTCTTGCATGGAACTGCATGGAGTGTCTGTCACTTGGATGAGGATCCCCATGCATTCTTTTCTCCCACCATCTGTGTTGTACAGCCTCAAATTCTCACCTTCCATCCCGAAAGTCCAACTGGTGAGCTCCTCCCCCTTCTCTGCATCAACATTGACAGTGGCTGGAAGAAGAATGCAATTCCTCGCCTATTCAGAAATGCACAACAATTAGAGCTGACAGATGAAAAATTAGCAGCTGGAAATAACGTGAGGCCACACGCCATTCACCACTGCATCAGATGTCTTGAGGCTGCATCCTAAGATGGCGTGAGGCTACACGCCATCTGTAACCGGACTGCACTCGAGAGCCCAATCGGTGCATGCCAATGTTGCTACTGAATGGCATGTGGCCTCATGCCATTTTCTACTTGGCCTAAAAGACTTACCATTTGAAGCCGAATGGAGGCGTGACAATCAAGGCCGGACTCGCTGGCGAATGTGCACTGTGTGTGCAGCGGATCGTAGCAGCAAGGCTACTCTGCCACTTACAGTTGGAGAGTGGCGCTGAAATCTCCCGGGACACCAAGTGGGCTGCGTATGGGTGGCAGAGTGGGCGGCGGAGTTGGCGGCGAAGTTACAAACTGGGTGTGTCTTGAAGTGGACGCCGATGCACACGAGCGCGATGCGAGCGCGAGTGTGATGCAAGCACGAGTGGACGCTGATGCACACGAGAAACCTGTAGAGAAGGTAGATGAGCGCGAATGTGAGCGTGATCGCGAGTGGGAGCGCGATGCGAGCGCGAGTGTGCGAGCGCGAGTACGAAGCAAAATGCAAAACCTAACCTCACATGCGCAAAATGTCACGACGGTCGGTAATCCTGCCACATCATCATTCCTCGGACTTGGGCGCCACCATTAATTTCTGGATCGCCGCGCGCATGCATGCACGTGAAATCCAAAAGAAATCCGCGCGCGGCGATGCATGCACGTGAAATCCAAAAGAAATCCGCAACGTCATCATTCTTCGGACTGCATGCACGCGAAATCGAAAAGAAAGATCATGATTGGGATATCATTTAATACCCTCGCTATATTTATACCATGCATGATTGGATATTCCAAAGCATCTTGTATTTCCAAAAATGCTAGATGTTCAGCTAAATAAAGAATGGTATACAAAAAATCCCAAAAAATGCACCAAAAAATGCTCGGTGTCATCTGGCGTTATCTCTTGAATGGCGTGGGGCCGCATGCCATTTCCAGGGGCACATAGGAGTATATTCCTAGAATATTTTGACACTCGCGAGATTTTTTTGAGTTTTCTGGAGATCCAACCATTAGATCGCAACTAGATTTTACAGAATGGTATACAATGTCTTTCTTGAATACCCTGCAAAGAAGCATCTCGATCGGACACCACATGAGACCACACGAGCTTTACAATTTTTCAGGGGCATTTGCCATAGATCTGACCGTTATTTTGCTCCAAGATTTTACAGTTTGGTGTGCATTGACCTTTCCATCGACACTGCAAAGTGACATCACAATCAGATGCAGGATCACAAGAAACTAACTTCACTAACTCTTGTTTCACCAAGATCTACATAAGGAGTTATGAAATGAAAGGACCCTCTCTATTGAAATGTGTTTATGGTCCTAAGGGCATTGTGACATATCAAATGATTTTGCATCAAGTTCTGTATTTGCATGTTTATCAAGCTACTGAATTGCTAAACCCTAAACCCTAAACCCTAAACATGTGGCAAATGCTGCGTGAAGAAAGATGCCCTTTCTGGGCAAATGCTGTAAGAGGCAGATGCCGAGCAGATGTATCTTAGGCTAGTGAAGGGGACAAACGAAAGCTAGCTATAAACATGACGGGATGCAAATAGATTACTAGGCTGGTCCTGTGAAAATCAAAAACCATAATTGAAAACATTGAAAATGCAAAAAGAAAGGTTTATAATATTTTTGAATTTTAAGCAACCAAAGGAATGTAAGTAGGGCATGTGTTTGTAAGTTTAAAAATGCCTCAACCACTTAAATTCCCAAGTAAATAAAGCTGTTTCTATTTTTGGTACAGGTAAACTTTATAGCGTGTGGGCTCATGCAATTTTGAACCCAAAAATGCACCAAAAAATGCTCGACTAGCATTATTCTTTGAATGGCGTGTGGCTTTATATTGCCATAAATGGACGTACACACACAGCATAATTATTCCTTTACACGGCGAATAATCTTGGCGCGGATCGCTGACATGGCATGGCAAAGTTCGAATCACTGACATAGCATAGCTGGATCGACGCAAGGACATGATGTGACAAAGTTCAACCTCCAACAGCAAAGTCTAGAAGTTATTCAGTTTGAAATTTGTCAGAGGAAATAAGATCTGGTTTGTCAGAGGATTTGATGTGACGTTCAAGCGTGTGTTATTTTTGAATTCTCAAACTCATTCCTAGGTCTATCATTTTTGTGCGCCGTGTTCTTGGTTCCGCTGAGCGCAGTGAGCGCTGCTTGTGTAAGCGGCGTTGTGAGCTGTGGTTTATGCGTTTACGAGCGGTTGCGGCATTGCGAGCGCCATTGTGAGCGGCAGTTTATGTGAGTGGCAGTTTGTGCGAGCGGCGCTACGAGTAGTTGCGGTGTTGCGAGCGGCGCTACGAGTAGTTGCGGTGTTGCGAGCGGCACTGTCTTTGGTGTGGCTACCGCTTCCTCTTGATATTTGGCACTTGTGCTTCCTGGTATGTTCACCATGGAATGGCTTAGGACCACATTTAGAAATGGCATAAGGCCACATGCCATCTTGGGCCCTTGCAATTTCATGGCTAGTGTATTGTTATGTATGTTTTTACTTGCCTGCAGTTGTGTGTATATCAAGATGGCATGAGGCCTCATGCCAATTTTGTGAATGCGAAATTTCACGTGGGTGTCAATAGCATGTTTGAATAATGGCATGTGGCCTCATGCTATTGAGGTTGTTTGGTATGTTATGATTTAGGCCATTCTCCAATCATTTTTTGTATGGTCTTAACTTCTTTTCTGCACTTTCAGAATGGCCTTCAGGGTTGGGGAAAAGGTTTACATTTTGAATGGTGGGACGAGAGTTGCAAAAGGGACCCTTGTGTCTATGGATCTGAACTTTGTTATACACTGTCAAAGGCTTGGGGAAGGCAATGCTGTTGTATCAGTAGAGACTGTCTTCGATGGGAATGTGGTCGCTATTGAACGAGGAGAGATGGTCGTCAGGGTAAATGTTGTTGTTACCTTGAAAAATCTTCAGAAGAAAGCAGATGTTGGGGACAGCGCAAGTGCGACGCATGTTCCGTCCGTGGATCTTAAGAACCGTGCTACATGGATTCAGGCAAAGGTGTTTCTAAACAACCCCGAGGGGGAGGTCGTAGCTGAGGGCTTAGCCATAGTTGTCGATCCAAGAGATGCGGTTGCTAATCAAGAATTGGGCTGGGATGATATTGGAGTTGCGATTTTAGAGGTTGTTGACACAGAAGAAAACAGTCTGACTATTAGAAGCATTGTGCGGTGGAAATTGAGGCACTTAGTGTTTGAGAATGTGAAGGATTCACAATCAAACACCACTACAACTGATGACAGAACATCTCTTCATGGGAAAAGAAAGTACACTTTCCTAAAGCGCAGCCAAAGGGATCTGAGCAACGAACCAAAAAGGCAGAAAATGGCGATGGAGGTTCGAATGGTCTCGACAGTTGCTTGTTGCAAGAGGAGGTGCTGTCAACATGCTGATTGAGATGCTATTAAAGAGGAGAGAGCAAGATACAAGACATTGTCCTGGAAGGCAGCTCGCAATTTTGTATATGAGGCATTACGGTCATCTGTTGATGCTTCAGAACATCAGGTGGGGGGCATGGTCTTCCAGAGGGGTTTGGTCTGCATGAAGGCATGGAGAATCATTTATGGAGTCCCTCAAACCACATTCTACAGAATCAAAACTGAGTTCAAGGAACAAAGGGTTCAACAGGCAGTCCATGGGAACGATGGTACGCACAAAACCAGGGGTCATGTTGTATATGGAGAGGCAATCTTCAAGAGGTTTGTCGAGACATGTAGCGAGCAGCAACCACATAAAACCCGCCTTTTGGAAGATGGAACACGAGACACCCAACGAGTTCTCCCTTCCATGTATACCAAGGGGGCCATATTGGAAGATGTGAATCGGGAACTCCAGAGTAATGGCTACAGGAAGCTAAGCCAATCTAGATTTAGTAGATTGTGGAGCAACAGGTTCAGGGATGTGAGTATAGGAAAGTACTCCAGCTTTTCAAAGTGTGACGAGTGCACTGCTATCAAAATAGCTTTGTCAAAGAATTCTTGCAGCGCTCAAGAGTGAGAGACGTTGGTTAGAAGGCGGCTCGACCACAACATTGAGCAGAGAAGCTGCAGGACTGCATATTATCATAACAGGATTCTCTCCATGGAGAGACCTGACTCTTACCTCTGCATCATCCATGACAAAATGGACCAGAAAAAGACGTGCTTACCTCGACTCAATCCTGCCCCCAAGGCAATCTCTTCATCCATGCAGCTGCCTGTGTCTCTGTTTGGCATAATCGCTCATGGGCATGGTGCCTAGAACTATGGGAACTTCTTTGTACCTCTATGGGGTGGCGGGGGTGCAAACATGATGATTGCGTCCCTAGCAAAACACTTAAGGTCTCTGCAAAGTGCGCAGACTGAGCTGAACGGCCAACCCTTGCATAAGGCCCTTGTCGATCAAACCCCATACAGGGTTCAGCTAGAGGAGGAGCAAAGGCTTGCAGTATCGCGTGGGGCCCCATGCCATCCCAGTGAATATGTTGGCCGTCAGATTGTAGGGTTATCATGTGAGGCCTCATGCCATTCCGACGAGGCTGGTCGCCCGGTGAATGCACAGCCTCATCCAAACAAAGCAGAATCTCAAGGAAGTTCTTGCGGCCGATGTGGCCTTCCACCCCATCTTCTGCTCCAAACAGACAATGCTGGCAGTGAGAACAAAAACATGTACGTCTTCGCGTACTTGGCGATGCTTGTTGCCAAAGGCATA
Organism: Selaginella moellendorffii; assembly: GCF_000143415.4. Classification (NCBI taxonomy): domain Eukaryota; kingdom Viridiplantae; phylum Streptophyta; class Lycopodiopsida; order Selaginellales; family Selaginellaceae; genus Selaginella; species Selaginella moellendorffii. Next base: position 2,900,079 of record NW_003314272.1, read on the forward strand.
TTTGAAACGGTTACACTTGGCTTTCTCATGGTTGGGCACACTCATGAAGACGTCGATGCCATGTTCAGTCACCTGGCAGAGTCCTTCCAGCGATCCAATGTCCTCACCCTCCCACAACTCTACGATGAATTCCAAAATTGCATCAAAGGCACTGTTGAAGCTGCACTTGTGACAGAGGTTCCAGACTTTAAGGGGTTTGTAAGAGGCTATATCAGGGACGGATCCGAAATGCTGATTGGCCACTCCAAGCCTCTTCAGTTTCATTTCAGCATGCGTGACGGTGCTCCAGTGATGAGGTACAAGATGAGAGAATGGGACACAGTGTGGCTGCCAGTGGACGGCATTGAACTCTTCAAGAGAGATCCCATAACTGGGGAACCTATGATTCCTCAGGGTTCCCCACGGCCGATGCACCCAAATGGACTCAAAGACCAGGAAAGTATAGTGGCCGGGATTAGACAGCATATTGCCTTCTGGAAGAGGGGGTTGGTGTTTGGTGGAGAATCCTATTTTAAGAGGTGCAAGCCTTTGCTCGAATACTGGGAGAAGATTATATCTACTATCCAAAATGGGCTGGTTGTATATGAAGAATTGGAAGAGTCCTTTTGGCTAGAACCTAGAGCACCAGATAGTAGCGGAACAATGTCCTCTGGAAATGCAGTGACAGATAACGATGTTGAGGATCACTATTGTGGGCCGAGGAACAAGAAGCTGGATTCAGCATTCAATCCAGTATAGGTCTGCAAAGGAATGGTCGTGCTTGTCAAACCCAGTAATAAAAAACAAATGATATGGGTGGGGCGCTGCATCACTGATGCAGAGGAGGACGCGGAAACTAACTCCTTCAATGTAACTGTGGAGTGGTTCAAGCCAAGTTCCGGATATACGAAGGATTGCCTAGAAAAGAGATGGGTGCTGAATCCAAGGGATCCCAGCATGAGCATATCAGTGGATAATGTTGTGCATGGTTGGATGCGGAAGCAGAGTGCCACCATCACCTTGCCAGACCATGCAAGAGATGTAGCAAGAGCATTCATAACCCGGGTTCAAGGTGAGATTCATTAATATTCCTTTACTAAGTTTCTAATGTATTTTATTTCAAGGTGAACAATCCGAATCTGAATCAGAGGAGGCGTGATGGCATGTGGCCTTACACCATTCCTAGGTGAGATGATACAAATAACAAGTATAAATTCTTAGTTGTTCTAGCAAATCTTACTTAAAGTTCAAGGTGAACAAGCCGAATATGAATTCATCGGATTGTTAAACAAATTGCGAGGTGATGGCATGAGGCGATATGCCATTTGAGAGTGGTAGCCATTCCTATATGAGGTGAGTGAAATATTTATTAGAAATACCTCATTCAATTGTGCACTTCTAAGTCTTGGTCCACTCAGTATTGTTTGCATGTTTTTATTTTAATTCTTTCTCTAAAATGTTATTTAGCATGTGGCTTCATGCCATTGCTCTCCACAATCATGCATTGAATTTTTCTATACTTGCATAATACTTCTCCATATATATAGCATGTGCACACATGTGATATGGTTCATTAGGCCTGATATAGTGTGTGAGGTAAAACAAAGATGATGTGACATATGCATTTACCAATCACACGTGCATAAATCTAATAATATGGCGTGTGGCCCATATTAATGGCACATAAACCCATATTGTGGGCTTACGTGCTTTATGTACCATCATTCCCTTGCAGCGTGTGTGTTGGTTTCCTTTTATAACACAACGAACTCCATATTTTAGGGTGAAGAGCGTTCTCATGGCAAGCACAAAATCTGTAAGTGAGGCAGAAAAGGAGACGGAGAAGGAGATAGGTGAAGATGTAGAATATATAAGTCTTCCAAACTCCCCGTACTATACTCCAGGTGATCATTTTTCTGAAAAAACAGCAACATTAACAACTATCGAGAACACCCTAGTAACGTCAACGACAACAATCCAAAGCAAAACAACTGACCCGGAGAAGGATGATAGTACCGCTGAGAGTACCAAAAAGGAGGTGTCCACTAGCGTTTAGGTTTATAATGGCGTGTGCCCTCATGCCATTTACTTGATCACCAAATACCTTTTTCCCTTTGCACTAGTATATCTTAATACCGGTCTGAGAAATAGAATGGCATGTGCCCTCAAGCCTTTTACTAAATCACCTTTGAAAGAAATGCAAGCCTCTATGTCGTAAAAAAAAGGTACTAGAGAAATTCCTTAATAATATGAATGTTATTTAGTTTCATGAAAATACACTAAGGGTCAAATGAGTTAAATGACTTCTCCAGACTAGCAATGCCTCTTGCTACACCTTCACAATTAGATTCGTTAGAAAAAGATAACATTGAATATTATCTAAATGTTCTCACCATTAAGTTATATGTCTGGCTAATAGGAATGACGTTCATCTTGGAAAGCTCACCACACGCTCAATGAACAAACAAATAGTGTGTGCGCGCATGCCATCGCTCTTCTTTAGCTTCAGATTCGGCTTGTTCACCTTGACAATGAGATTTATTATACAACCAGATGGACTCAGTCTGGACACAAAGTCACCACGCTAGTCACCATGCCCCAGATATGTCTAGCCCCTGGACAAAAAACATATAATTTCACGTCATTTTCAAATACTTGAAAATTTGTACCTAGTCCCATTTTACTGAATAAATCCTACTTTAACGAAATAGAGCTTTTACGGGGGATAAGTTGCTTATGTTGCGATATAGTAAGTCAATGTCATAAAAGGAAATACTCATTGTCAAGGAAGCCGTCATTGGGACACCCGAACACTCTAGAACACCATGAGGTGGTGTTTAATGTCGCGAGGGCAGTAGATAAAGCCCAAAGGACTAAGGCCCTAGCGAATGATGGATAGTAGGTGCTATCCAAATGTCCAAGGTGGCGGAGACAGGAGAAGACTGTCTACTCGATTTGGACAAAGCCAAAAATGGAATTTTGGCAAGGCTAGCGATGGGCATGCAAAGGCCCGTAAGCAACAACGTAATCCCGGTGTGTGGGATTATAGGGTGAGCATACCTGAATTGAGGAACCACTCCCTAGGCTATCAAGTAGGTTCATCCCTAAGAATACTTGCTAAGGCATGATAGAAAGTGCAAAGCTATCCTCCTGGTCTGGAGGAGAATGATCGAAGGAAAGGTGTGAAGCCAAAAGCAAAAAGTAAAGGGATAAAACCGAACCATAGGAATCGAAGGGCATAACCAAGGTTGGTTATGCCAGCTGGGAGTGGAGAATCAAGTGGGGGCTCGAGGGAGTTGCCGCTAGCAACCATGATGCCATGGAGAGTCTAAAATATAGAATTGTCCATGTTAGACCATATGGTAATTGGAAAGCTTGCAAAAAGGGAGGCCTTAGTAAGCTAAGGGACAGAGTTCCTTCAAAGTTCCCAAAGAGGATTCTAGGTAGCTTAGTACCTAGAAAGGCCAAGTGTAAATGGTTCAAGGGACGCACGAAATCAGAGTGGCATAGCAAAAGCGTGGTCTTGAAGCTTGCCATAAGGCAAGGCTATCAAGGTTAGAGAAGTAGTTCCCTGAGTGTTCAAAGAGAGGGCTTTGAACGAAAGTTGATGATCAAGGGCTTTCACACTTGTGTAGGAACCATGTTACAGTGGTCAGAGGACTTGCCAAAGCGAGATTGGCAAGTCAGGGGAACAAATACCCTAGTTGAAGGTGATAACTTCAAAAAGGGTGGGCCATGGGGCCAAGCATGGAGGAGTCCATGCATGATCACAGGCTTGTCAAGTGAGAGGACTTGGCAGTGGGGAGGAACTAGGTTCCTAAGCTGTGATCTATAGCGCGCTTTGAGTATAAGTTGGTGCACTAGCGTGGGGAGTCACGCCAGGCATCCTGGGTGATGCCGTCCGTAGATGCATATACAGAGGTTAGGTTCGAGTCCCGACTCTCTAGTGCTTGGGTTCGAGTCCCAAATCACTAGGGCATGGTGATGGTTTGGAATATGAGGACACTCATATTTCGGTGGTCATGGACTCTCAATGAGGAGATTGGCTTGGGCACACCGCCAAACAGGGGATGCCCCGGAGTCGTGATGCACAGTTAGATTGCTTAGTGTGGCTCAGCATATCTAACTTGAACACTTTGGTGCCAGTGGCACCAAGGACGTGGTGAATGAGATGGGGACACCCAGTCTCAGTTGCTATGGACCCTTGGCCAGAAGGGCTGGCTTGGGCGCACTGCCAAGTGTGGGGGATGCCCCTGGGGTCATAGTTAACAAGTTAAAGGTCTGGAAGACTTAGTACCTATTGGCAAACTTGTTAAGGTGCCGAGGTGAGATCACTAGGTGATCTTGTGGCTAAATAAGGACAAGGTCCTTGTTTGGGTTAAGGAATAATGTTCCTAGTTCAAAGTGTTGATTTGAATTATTGATGATGGTGTGGCTTGGTCAAGGTGACCAAGTGGGAAAAGCACCTTAGGGAAATGAGCTATGTCATTGCGATGGCATAGTGTGTCTAAGGAAAGTAGTCTCTAAAGAGACCCATGGAAGGGTCACAAAGTTGGGCCGTGGATAGAGCCCACAGCAGAAGATGCTAAAGAGACTTACTAGGGGTGAACACCCTAATCTTGGCAAAGCAGAGCTTTTGCTATGGAATCAAAAGAATACCTCAAGGAGGGAGGTAGAGATTCGATGTTGCTTAGTGTAACAATCACCAGATAGGAGCAAAAGATGAGTGGCCAAGATAGGGCCGTGGATCCCTGGAAGAAT